>NC_068358.1:77618455-77743455 GCF_020536995.1 Dreissena polymorpha
CTTTCAGATGTAAAATAAATACAAAATAAATGATCTCGTCACCTATGTCGTATTTACGCGATCTTCCACGCCATTAGCAGACAAAGTAAACCTAACATATAGACAGAAGCTGATTCTAACTTGCACCGCCATCAGCAATGATTTATTTACATTGTGTGTTTTCCCTTCAGAATTAATACCCCGATGCATCATGGTGACTTGCCGTTTAAGCTCCCGGGAACAACAATTATTATGAGACCATCCTCTTATCAGCAACTTGTTTGCAGTAAAACTGAGACACATCACTGATAATTAGGCATTTTAGAACAAACATAAAAATAAGCAGTATGTCAATTGCAATGCTTTATTGTGTATCCGAAATAACGTTTTATTGTTTTTCTGTATATGCGTAAACAGGACTACTTCGGTGACAACTTAGTTGTTGAAAGATGCGGTGCTAACATGTATAGGATCTTTATTCCACACACCAGCGTTTCATGTTCATACTATGTTATTCATCTACTTATAGAGATGGATTATCATATATTTTTAACAATGCATACTATTCAAAACAAAGAAGATTTTTATAGCATATGTATGCTTTCTCTGTATGCAAATAACATGATGAAGCATACATAGCTTAAGATATAACAGGTATGTAGACCATTTGACACGTAAGCTAGTCATAGGTAAGCCCGTTTCTGTAGCTAATGCGATGCATATTCCAGAATGCGGATTGTGTGTATTTGGCAACAGTTAAGCAAAACTAGTTGTATTTTTCACATGTAATAACTAACATTTAACATTTGGTTGGCCTCTTGATTGTATGTGTTGTTTCCATAAAGTAATTTAGTTGCGTTCTGAGCAAACTGGGCATAATGCATGTGCGTACAGTGTATGTCCAAGATTAGCCTGTGTAACCTCACAGGCTAATCAGGGACGTCACTTTCCGCTTTTATGACATTTTTTGTTTAAATGAAGTCTCTTCTTAGCAAAAATCCACTTTTGGCGGAAAGAAGTACTACATATTGATTTTTATCCTACAGCTAGTGATTTTATAGAACAAATACGACTCATAAAGAAAAGATAAGGTTTTCTCCACAGTTTTTTTTAGATCAGGTTTCATCCACACTTATTTTTAGAACATTACGTAGGGACTAGTTGTTTTTTTTGGCCTTTCACCCCTGATTGCGTCATTTAGGTCATTGGGTACGCAGTCGTTTAACGAGTTTACGAGTGTGTGTGTTTACGATGGATAACTATAATATTATGAATGTCAAAAACACAGTGTTTGGATATAAAACTGGAATGAAACTGGTGAGACTGCATTTTCGATTTAGTTAAAATGTCGAATGTACTCGAATAACGCGATGTTTTGTTGAACAATTGATGGATTAAATTTAAAAAAAGTGTCAGTGAATTGTTCTTTAACTTTCGAAGGAAATCGATGTCGAATTAAAATGGTAATTTCTTTGATGGTTTAGTCGTTCCTTTGTCAGTCGATCAAAGAATGTCTATCCACAAAGAATTGCCTGCTTACATCCAGTGCTTTAAAATGGAAAAGATGGATGGCGATGAAGAAATGTGTCTAGAATTTTAACTCGTCATGGAAGCAAATTAAAAATTACGAAAATAAACATGGACGTGGTTATTATACAACTTCGGTGAGTAGAACAATAATTTTATGTAAGTAAGTATAAAGTGCGTAAAAAGAAGAGTTGTTTAAAGACTAAAATTAACAATATCGGCGGGAATAAATGCTGAATCATGCTTCACGTAGTCACGGTATGTGTCTACACATTTTGTCAATTTTGAAATGGCGGGAGCCATGTTTGTTTTTTGGTTTTTTACAGTGGTGAAACAAGAATTGTAGTTTGAGAACAACCGTCTGTGTTCTACTTGAGTGTGTTACATTTGGAACGCTGATTAAATTTGAATCGAGGCGTATAGCGATATTTTGTCTCGTTACTTTTCTTTTGCGTGGAATTCTTAAGAACAATTTCGATTTCCGTAAACAGGAAAGATCACATTAAATATTACTACGCAATGTAAGATTCAATTAATTTCATGTGTTTTTGCTTTTATTTTAGGAATAAATTCAATAAAACAATATTGTAGGATAAATAGAATACTATGTTAGTGTGATTGTGTACATAAATTTATCCCACTCGTGTCAGAAAGGCTTACAAGGCTTGACAAGCCTCGCCATGTAAACCTTTCTTCACTCGTGGGATAAATTTAAGTACACACTCACACTAACATAGTATTCTCTATGTACGATACAAGCCTCTTATTAGATTCCAAATTGCGCCTTGAAAAATTGCCTTCCTGAATACATGTTTACTACACTAACATTCGGTGTTCGATAGTCAGACAGACATACATACAGACAGACATACAGACTGACATACAAACCGACATACATTTTATTCAAGACTTGTACATAGTACATAGTATAAACACATACATTTATATTAGGGATGCAAGAGGTTACAAAAATCATTAACCGGTTAACCTTTTCCCGTAACCGGTTATTAACCGGTTAACCGAAACGCCTTAAGTAGTGAAAATGATTTAGAGTACGTAAAAAAATTCATACCGCTCGAACAGCTCTGTAGAAAAAAAAGTTATTTCAAATTTGAAATCGCTTGCGTTGATAACATGCCAGTTTTGTAATAAAATGTATTGTACAATTTATTTTAATAATTTTGTAAATGTATGCTATATATTTTACTATTGTATATAGTTTTCCTGCGTACATGCACAGGGGTAAAAAAAAAACTACACAATGTTCATTTTCACGTGTTAATAACGTATTTTTGGTTGGGCCGCTTATTTTACGTTCGCGTCGTATCGCTCACAAAAATGGTGTGTTCATTCTGTTTTAATTTTTGAAACTCAAATTGGCTTAATATAGAAACGTTTTTTTTTACCTTTCTATTTGACGTAAAGTGGGTCATGTGTGTCCAACGAATTCGCATCTCTTTTTATTCGATACTTACATATTTTGTTGTTTGCATTTTAGCGTTTGAAGCCGAAGTAGTATCGTTTGATTTTCATTATACAATTAAAAAATGTGGGTAAAATAAAGAACACGAATGCAGATTAAATTCATTTTGCACGATATGTAAGTTGAATGTTTAATATAATCAATTCATTTATTTAAAAGCGAAGTAACTAAGTACATGTATAATGATCTCAAATACTGATAGTTACGTATGTTTGTTAACGTACCATAGCGCGAAAATTTTAAGCAATTACACAAATACTAAATTCAACGGTTTTATTTTGTATCTATTTTTAATTTATGTTTAATTATTTAATAAGTTAATAATTTGCTTTCTTTAATAACACTTTCATCGGACGGTAATAGTGGAATCATTAGACGTCATATTATCATAATTATATTATTTTTTGATAAACAAAAGGACGTTAACTCGTCAAGATTTCAACTACGGATGCAATTCTTGATAAAAATGTTACTTATAGACACGGTAATTTTGCGACCAATCAGTGTTGGGTATTTGTAAACAAAACATCAAAATAAGCCGTCTAATGTCTCAACTGTTTTTTATCGCGAGTTCAATAAACGTGTCAATTACGTCTTCGCTAATAGTTCCCACTCACCGAAGTTAAAAAAAAAACAACAATAGTGTCAGTTACCAAAACGTACCGCCTATTTGTTATCACAAAGGTATTGATTAATTGTTTTATTACTTTGATTGTTGACACGTTATTTATTACCGTCGATCGTGCTGCATGTTGTTCTAACTAGTCGCCAGCGCAAGTTGGCAGTATGTCCCGCGAAAAAGTAAAATCGTACGAATTATTCCATGAAAAAAAAAAATCAAATATTTTTTCCAGGTTAACCTTTTTCCGAAAATGTAACCGGTTAACTGGTCGTTTCGGTAGTTAACCGGTTAACCGGTTAACCTCTTGCATCCCTAATTTATATATAATACGTCAACACGATACGGAATTCTTATTTCAGTTGTAAAAACAAATCAACAGTTAGGTAAAAGGTGTTCAAAACCCATAAACACTCAACATCAACGAATATTTCGTACAATAATTCTAAAAAATAAAGTTAACACGTAAAAAAACAATGCTCTTTATAGCAATTGCCAAAACGTCAACCCTAGATGTGATCTGGTAACATGGATGTAACAAGATACAAAACGACCTCTTTTTTGTGGAACAATATATTCATTTATTCTGAATTTGAAGAACGAATGTTCCACGCCTTATGTTAAGTTTAATTATTATCCCCCGCCATAGGCGGAGGATATTGTTTTAGCGTTATCCGTCCGTCCTTCCGTCCGTCCGTCTTTCCGTCCTTCCGTCCAGAGCCATATGTTGAAAGTGCTTTGGCAGATTTCATTGAAACGTTGTATGAGTATTTACATAAATAATAGGATGATGCATGCCAAATGGCATTGTACACCATCTGATAATAACAGAGTTAAGGCCCTTTGTATCTTGAAAAAATGCTTTTTTAGTGTCAAAAAATAACACTTGTGTCCAGAAGCATATTGGCGGGGGATATCAATTCAACGAATTTGCTTGTTATATTTGCTCTTTTAAGCTGTATAATCATCACAATCATCATCATCATCGTCGTCATCTTCTCGATCATCGCCATGACAATTATAATCATCATGATTAGTATTATTAGTATTATCATTAGTATTATCATTAGCATTAGTGTTGATGTTGTTGTTGTTACCGTTATTAGAAGTAATTTTCAAAGTAATGCTGACGTTGTTAATCATACATCCTACTTTTGTTAATGGAGCGTTTCCACATACAAGTATTTAACTAGTAATTAATCGTCAAGTATTAATTGTTGTTGTTGTTGTTACTATAACTTGAAGTATTATTATAATCAATGTTGTTGTTGTTAGTCATTAATCCCCTTTTTTGTATTTGGAGCGTATTCACAGAAGTATCTGTTATTTATTTAACACCTACTGGTTCCAAAACTATTTTTTTTTTGTCTTTATAGACAATATATTTTTTAAATAACCATTTCGTTACTGACCCTCTACTTGAGACTCTTGCATAACAACCACTTTCCGCATGATCTTCTATGATTTATCGTATATACTACTGTTTGTTTGATATTTGTGTAATGATTTATCGTATATACTATTGTTTGTTTGATATGTGTGTAATTCTCTGATAAATAAGCTCACATGTTATTACAAAATGTCACTTTTTTGTAACCTGTGAAAACGAATAAAGTACTGTTCAGTTCTGTTCTTCAACACATGATCATGTAATCATGTAAGTGTGTTGTATGAATAGATATCATTCCGGAAAATAAAAATTTAATACATTGTTCCACATAAAAAAAATAAACAATCATGTTTTACCTCGTTAAATTTGTTACCATACGGCATCTAGCATTTATGGGTCGACTTTATTTTACGAAATATTTTGCGAAATATTCGATGATTTTCAGTATTTACGTTACTTTAAGTTTACATAAATTGCAAGACCATTTCTGTTATGGAGATAAGCAAATAATTGCACATGCATTTGAATTTGAAAAACAAATGTATACAGACATGTTATTTTCTGTTAATACAAACCATTATTGTTGGCTTGAAGCGTAGTTTTAATAACAATTAACATTTTCTGCACTCGATAAATTATAATATTTGTTCCGTTTGTATTCATACATAAATTAATCAACAACCATAACTTCGTATTATATATATGACGAGCATTTAAATGTTCAGACCGCATAGTGAGTGTATATATTATTAAAAGTGATAGCTCAATAAGTTATGCTCTCTGACTTTATTCAACGAATACTAAATATCTTTATACGATAGTGCGATATGTGTAACGATGCTGCATTTACATGTCATTCAAAACGATTTTTCTACCAACACCGTTTTTGAGCGCTCTCTAAGTTTCTATGTGTATGATACAGATACATATCATATAGAAAATTTATCAAAACGTCATATTCGTGACACCAATGATTGCATACATTTTAAACGATAATATTTTTTCGAACAAAAATATACCTCATAAAACGTCGCTTAACCCCTTAACAATGTATTGAAATAGAAACTGTATTGGTTGGTTATATAAAGTATTTATTATCCACTAATTTTATTTCCTAACGAAAAAAATGCGAAATATTAAATCAACTCCGTATGTGTTAGTAATTAAAACACGTCCGAGTCCAGTTCGGACACATGCGCCCTTTTTTCTGATTAATCAAAAACGTAAATAAGGCAGTAATTTGAACATTTGTTGTCAGTGAATTTTTTTGTTTTAAGACATAGTCAGTTGTTGTTTTTCAACAACACGAATTTTTGCAAAAACATTTTAAAATGGATATTCTAAAATACAATTTAAGGTCGTTGCGATTGGTACACACAGACACGATTTAGTTGCATTTAACCATGCTATTTCAATAAAAGAATTAGGTGGTGATGCATCCTGCGTAACTCGCCATGTATGCTTAGTGCGTTTCCTGTAAGGTACAGCTAACTCAGTCAGTAAAGCGCTTTACTTTAAAACCAAGGACCGGCTGTTCGATTCCCTGCCCAAACGAAATACTAGTGTCATGATTGGTCATGAACTATTCTACATACATTTATCCCCCATCTCTAATGCAAGCGAGATAGATGTAAGCAACTGACATAAACACGTGCACTTAATACTGGTGAACCACTAAACTGAGGAAAAGTGTGAGTTGGTATTTTGACCGCCGTGAAATCAATCAAATTGCTTGTATGCTGCAAATGTGCGTTCGCTCAAAGCGTTATCAAACATTTTTAATAATCAAATATATAATGGGTAAAAATGTCATTTACGGTTAATTTAGATACATCATTTTTGTAAACACAGTCATGTTAACAATCACATAAACCATTTTTCTGAAATGATTTGGTGAAAACAAGTCAATGGGGCCGATGCAATTATGTTTGCAAATATTTGTCATGCAACCATGTCAGTATCAAATCCTCTAACAATGCAAACATGATTACAATCAATTTCATATTCAGTGCAATCATCAAAATATGTTCTAGTTTTTGTCTCGGTGGTTGAGCGTTCGCACGGTTGAAATAGTCTGCAGTGCTTTTCTGGAAGCGTTGATCAATGCGAGAGGAAACATCGGAATTTCTGGAACTGCTCAATACAATATACCAATCAGAGAAAATGTTCCTAATTACTTCGCCCTGAACAGGTAGTGCCGCGAGATTAGAATCTTCACGTTCTTGCTGTGGTCTTTGTCACGAGTCTCCTTAAAATAAAAACAGGTACCAAGGTATTTGGGGCTTAACAGGGTGAAAGGCAAACTAAACCTCATTCTAAATTAAATCAAGACTTCAACGCTAGTCGCATACGTGCAAATAAATAAACTAATACCATTACAATTAAAACAAGGGCTGTTTGTAAAACATGCATGCCCCCCATATGGGCTGTCCGTTGTAGTGGCAGCCATTGTGTGAATACGATTTGTGTCACTGTGACCTTAACCTTTGACCTAGTGACCTGAAAATCAATAGGGGTCAACTGCGGGTCACGATCAATGTACCTATGCAGTGTCATGATCCTAGGCAAAAGCGTTCTTGAGTTATCATCCGAAAATCATTTTACTATTTCGGGTCACAGTGACCTTGACCTTTGACCTTGTGACCTCAAAATCAATAGGGGTCATCTACGAGTCATGATGAATCTACCCATGAAGTTTCATGATCCTAGGCGTATGCGTTCTTGAGTTATCATTCAAAAACCATTTTACTATTTCTGGTCACCGTGACCTTGACCTTTGACCTAGTGACCTCAAAATCAATAGGGGTCATCTGCGAGTCATGATCAACGTACCTATGAAGTTTCATGATCCTAGGCCAAAGCGTTCTTGAGTTATCGTCTGACAACCACCTGGTGGACGGACCGACAGACCGACAGACCGACCGACAGACCGACATGGGCAAAGCAATATACCCCCTCTTCTTCGAAGGGGGGCATAATAAAAACGCAATAAGAGTAATGTAAATTTGATTTAATTGCAAATAAACTACTATGGTTTAATATACACATTCCTGTTAACATCATCTAAAGAACTTCGGGATGACAAGACTTAAGAACTTATCCTCATAAATTCAAGTTTTTTTATCCTAATGCATAATGGACGAAACAGCAAGTCCACGTGTGCAATAGACAATAATATAGCTTCAAAATACATGAACAGAACAGAACAAAACTTTATTTCGACGTGTACATAGTACATCGTCTGTCTTAGCCATGTTATATTATACATTCCAAAAGGTCACGTGAAAAAGAAAGTGGGTGTACAATAATAATTAGTGTACATCACGTATAACATAATACATGACAGTGGTTGTAAACAATCGCAATGTTTAAACATATACATGCGTACGTACTTTATTTCATATTACATGAGAGCATTGTGTATTCTATTAACGCATGAAAAGTTTGTTGGCTTTTGTGCAAGTTATACGTAATTTTTCCGGCAGTTCATACACCGATGATTTAGAAAAAAAATGATTTTTAGTTCTTAAGTATACAAAACTGTTGCGTACAAATTAATGAACATTATAATTAATAAATTAAAATATCATTTTAAAGTCTGAAAAATATATAATGATTATGTTATATTCAATGAAAAGAAATTTGTTGATGGGATTCTCTAGGAAATTCTGCTTGTCTGCTTTCATAATAACTGTCGATAGAAACACTCAGGTAACTGCTTGCATGAAGCCGCTTTTGTGATGCATCAATGTCTCTTTCTATCAGAGAATAACTTCACAGATAAACAAACTTTGTGTTTGCAGTGTGTTGGTTTTCATGGTAATCGTAATTTAATGCATTAAATATAGTACGTGCGATATGCAGAAAATATTAACGACCTCTCGATAAACAATAATCAAAGTATGTCGTGTGGTGACATGTGATTCTTTGCAATAACGCTGATAACGTTGTATTATGACAAAAATGTAAGCAATTAAGCTTTGCGACCGATGAAAAAAATATATTTAAAAAACACTTGTATCTAATCAGTTAACACAGTTTTCATAATGTATTCCGCTTTAGTTTTTTAATTGCCTTGTCAGACTAATCAGGAAAAACATTCAACATTTTGTTCATCAAAAACGAGACTGACTTGTCAT
The DNA here is from genome assembly GCF_020536995.1 of Dreissena polymorpha. Classification (NCBI taxonomy): domain Eukaryota; kingdom Metazoa; phylum Mollusca; class Bivalvia; order Myida; family Dreissenidae; genus Dreissena; species Dreissena polymorpha. The sequence continues at coordinate 77,627,593 of NC_068358.1, forward strand.
TTCCTGTCTCGATATATGACGCCTAGGCATGTCAAACGTTACTATTGTATATCAAGGGCACATGCCATTGATTGACATGTCTTGTAAACGGAAGTGTTTAGATATATCAACTGTGCGAACTCAATATCAATGAAACCTGGCATTTACAAGCATATCTGTAAACACCAACTAAGGGAAGTTTTCAGACATGTCAATTATGCATAATTGTTTATCAATGAAAAACGACATTGATATGTATTTCTATAGACAATCACAACAAATGGAGCTGAAAACACTGAAGCCACCGTTACGTCTGTCGAGGCGGTGCAGTAATAAAACGAAGAAACTAAGTCCCTAAAGCACTATCAGGTACTGCTGAACTATAACTGTTGAAAAAACGCGAACGAATTAAAATGCAGAGAAATAAGTTTTATTAATTGTTAAGACTAAAAAGAAAGAAATATAATTGGAAAGGCATGAGAAAATGCAAGAACACGGAATGTCCATGAAAAGGAGTATATAAAATAGCTTAACGTTACTTAATAGGCACAGTTCAATTGTCATATTAAGGAAGATTTGTCATAAATGTTCATGCATATAAAGTAAAGAGAGATATATTTTATGGTCATTGGAGAATTTCTTTTCCGCTAGACTTTCATTGCATGCAATTGACCGATTGCCTCTAAGATGAAAAACATAACAGTTTTCCAAAATTACATATGCATTAAAATAGGCGAATATGCTATAAGCGTCTACGGAATAAAGCGGATGTTGATGTCCGACAAGTTTAATAAGAGCTTGTATTTAGCAAGCCAAGAAGGCAAACAGCTTAAACCATCTCCAAGCATACTTTAAAAGACAAAATGGGGCTTCTCTTAATATCATTTAGGACACAGTGACAACGGAAATACGATTGACCTGGTAAGAAAACGCAAAGCAGTCATTTATCCATGTTCCAAAGACGTGTTTGCCATGAATTATTTTGAAATGTTGGATTGAAATAGTCCTCGTAAAAGAAACCAGTGTCGTGCGTAAAGCAATATGGTTCCGCCGATACGAACCTTTGACATGTGTAAGTGTATCGCCATGTACTTCAATTTACAATATGTATCTTATACGGTGGTTTTATGGACGATGCAAGATAGAGTGAGTTCGATCAGGAATTTTGATAAATTGTAGAATGGGCTTTAAAGATCTTTGATTAAATTAGAATGCTTGTAACCTAGCAGGAAAGGAAGAAGTATATTAATGTTGTGGTCAGCATGTTAAAGGTCACGACTAGAAATGCGTTTAACATACGTTTCGCATGATATCTAGAAAACAGGTTGACATGCGATAATCCAGGTTTATAATCCAAAAATAGATGCTTACAGAGTTGGAGCTCGACAGGTCTACGACACCGAGGATGTTGTGTTATTTTTATTATCGGAAACATAATTATTTTTGACCATTTTAATTAATTCAATCGTTCTTCACTGTCCATAATTGTCCATTATTGCAATAATTTTATTAGGTAAAGCAATGAAAATAAGGAATTATTGGAAAAAAGCGTTCGTTTAAAGCCATTTGTAGTATGATGAGTTATTATGTTCATCAAAAGACGAGTCAAATGCCAAATGTAAAGATATGTTGATGGATGAAAGGTATCGATACATGTTATTAGTTTAAAATATATATAGAGAGAAATTGTAAAAACTCAAACATCTATAAGTCTCAAAGTACGAATCTGAAAGCAAGGACTAATGGAGCTATGCGCAATATTATTCTACGTGTCTTGGAAACCTTAGTAGCAGGGGCAGTTTGAGCAATATATGTAACCATACCAGGCTTTAAAAAGTTAACACATTGTATAGAAATACAGTTTAATACATGGAATCATGAAGTCAAATTGCAATGTCTAATATGTTCATTACTTCGAATGTATTTATTATACTTAAGTCTCTTACTCTTTGAAGCATCATAACTATGTTCTTGACTGTAGCGTTCGTTAACATAAAGCTAATACCAAATATGTTTAAAAGAAGTTACAATATAAAAGAAACGTTATTTTGCATTATACTATACTGTATAGTTTGAAGTAACATCTAATTTTACTTTTTTTTCTTTAATTAGTACAATAAAAGATCATTTTAGATTTACATTGTTCACAAAAAAAACTAATTTTGACAGTGCTTATATTTGTGTAAAAAGGAGACAATATTTTAATAGGCAAAGCAGATACGCACGGTGATGCATATTTTTTACCAGTGTTTCATCAAGATATGTGTTTGAAATAATGACAATAAAATAATTCGGTATTAACGATACGATAAATTACAGTTTGGATGAATGTGCTGGAATTCATCTTGGACATTGACTCAATTTATTCGTGTATCAAATAGATCAAAGGATAATTGGAAAACGAGGTTTTAAGAAAATTAGTTTGATGCAAATGGCATATCATTTATCTTTAAGTCACATATTGATATCCAGATGCCAACTGAATTAACCATAATTTAATAAAGACGCTCATGCATTTGCTGTGATGATGATTTGATTATATTGTCACATCTGTGATAGAGCTATCAATCTCCAAGCAACAAAGTTATCATTTGTAAGGCAATTGCTTCTAATAAACCACAGAACAAACAAGCATTCATTTTACTTACACAAATTCCACTCAGGTATTGTGCATACCTAACTTTACATGTAATATTTCTGCACAAATTCAAATAAGTATTTTTGTAAAAGATACAATTAGCTATGTCAATTCCAAAACCACGTAGCGTTATGAAACTGAAAGTAGGAGTATCCATTCATTACCTGATTTCAATTTGAAGGCGAAATTATATTATTGCTAATTTTGGAATGTCTTTTAAACATAGCACAACGGACGTTCAATTCAACATCGTCAGGGATCATTTGAAGGGCATGACAATTTGTTTAACAAAAAAGAAGCACATAATCGGGGGGGGGGGGGGGCATGCGTATACGGGAGCTTACCGCTTTTAAGTGAGAAAGTGGGAGCAAAACTTCAAAGATGGAGTCGTTTGTTGGGTTTTCTTAAAGAAAGGGAGGATATTTTCACCCGGTAAGCCCCTTTGTATTTAATATTATTTTAAATGAATACGCCCTTTCGGCTCTCCGGTGTTTGTGCTTCTCTCGGTTTTTTGTTTCAAGATAGTAGACGTCGGGATAAAAAAGTTATTGAAGGAAAACCGTCCACTAATCTGTTGTCTCCTTACGTAACGTTCGAGAAATTGGATGTACAAATATCATTTTCTCTTATAATACACAGTATTGACGCACGTGTACGGTAAAATATAACTAAAATCATGATTATTTCATTTTCCTGACGCCGTTTTTTCTCTGATAACTAATTTATTGCCAAAAACTATTGGTTTAACCCCTCTTTTTGGACCTTCACTTCCTTTAAGCACATTTTGGGACATGACTTCCAAATGACCAACACAGCTCATACCCATGTAAGAAGGTAATACACGAACTTTCTGTCGTAAATGAATTTACCATTGGTAGGAATGTTTTAAAGAACGTTTCCTCTGTTAAATGTATACCTTTTTCATACTTTTCAAAGATACGAAATCTCAAGTTGCATTACAAAAGATGCAACATAATTTGTGTTGTTATAACGTGCTACATTATATGTGGGGAGCTATACTTTTATTGCAATATGCAGTACATGTACTTTTAAGCAGAATAGCGCCCTTTTTGGAAGGGGTATTATGTTCTGATGTTATGTAATCGACTTACCGGTTCGCAATCCATTTTAAACTAATTGGCGGGTGCACACAGCAGCGGATATGCCAGGTTAAAAATAGATTTTACATCCGGTGATGCTGGCTTTGACACCCGACGCATATATACCTTTATGAATGAAAGGCTTAATGACCGTTGACGTCGCTCTTGGTTACAAGAAAAATTCCCACGCACGGATTTCAGCCGTCATTGTTTACAATCAATTAAGTGCACATGTACTGGTATTGGTATAGCGTTTTTTAAAGGTGTGTGCCAAGCGCGTGTGCCGGGAAAACAGGGCTTAATGTATTTTTTTTGTTCAGCTCTTAAATATTTATATCAAATCTGTATGAAAAAAATGTCGGGAGGCGTTCATTAATTATGGATCTAAAACGGAGCATTAATTCGCATATTAAAAACACCGGGCGTACTGCATATTAGTTCGGAGACATGAAATTATATCGAAAGAAAGCAATACGAGGTTCAATTCTATATGAGCAAGTCTCGCTGCGCACGATGACGCTCTTACTTCTTGTATATATTTGACTCTTATGAATCTTGTCAAATACCTAGTGTTTTATTTTGCTTAATCTAAATTAAGTTATGCATCTATATGTACTTTAAGCAGCATAACATGACTTCCAAATGGCCAACAGCTCTTTTATATGTGAAAGAGATTGACACGAAATACCTACCTATCTATTATAAAGTATATATGTGTACTAATATTATAGTTTTATAGCATTTTATTTGGTGCAATATAAGTGTTTTCTTAATCATTTTCTGTAGAATTATAAAAATGCTGTACAAAAAACCTGCCGACCAACTGAATCAATTCACCGACTTTAAAGATAAATTGTGGGGTGGCTGATGTACGAGATAATAGAATGTTTATCAGCCCTTTCGGTAATATTTTAAGTAATTACATTTATTTTATGAGGTGTCGACCTTATTCTGATATGAAATTTTCTGTAACCATTCTTTTAATGTCTTTTCGGATGATAAAGGTTAAAGAGTGGTGCAGCTTTCGTTGCAGTTTATGTAATTAGGAATTTAAAATTAGCGGAGGACTGGGATACCAATCCCCTATTCATGGACCACATGAGTTTAAATGTAGAATATGCAAGAGAGAGTCATTCAACAGAGCTGGACTAAAACAGCAAATAAAACAATCGAACCAAACACAAAAATGTACAGCTAATGTATTATGTGTTTTTTTGTTTGTTTTATTTTATTATTTCTACATAGACAAGTCTGACATATAATTGCTATGAGTGCTACTTAATTACACGTTTTGATCCGTATATATCATGATGCTAGAGTCTCACTTTTTTATGAAAATAAACCATTATCTGAGTTACGTCCTTTCTTCCAACGATTTTTCTGCATACATTTTCAATTATATTTAGCACTTACATACATGATAAAAAAAACGATTTGGGTCGGAATGAATTCGTTATGCATTTGACATATTAACATTACTTACGATTAGAAGGCAATGTTAGGAACAAACGAAATAATCTTTCTAAGTGAACCAATACTTTATTCCCTCAATACAACAGCTTTAAATAATATGTATTCACATATGTATAAAGAGACAAACATATATGTTTATATTGATCACTTCTACTGAAATCATATCGTGTATTGCATTTGCACAAATCTTTCTATCCACTACAAATTCACTTTTTGCGATTATAATATAGTGACCAACGCAGAACTGGTTTAAAAGAAGGTCGTCCAAAAAGTGTCACATCAAAGCTGCATAAATGTATCAGTATCGTTATGGTAAAGCGTGTCAAATGTCATTGTATTAAATAAACAATTAATACTTTAGTTTTCATATAAAAAAAACATCCACCGATACGCATCTTCTAAGCAGGTGTCAGGTATTCCAAATTGCTTCATGTATTTCGAATCGCAACAATGGCAGTATTTGGTTACAGCAACCTTATACTAGTATCGAAACGGCTTAACTCTTCTGTTTTTCATTTCACATATATTGCACGTACATGTGATTGTTTGGCGGGGTACTTCGACGTAATCTTTTTTGTTTGATTGGTGGTTTTTCATGTACCTTTCGCTTTCTAGAGCGGTGCACACTTCGTTACGCCGTCTTTTTTAATCTTGGCATCCTCGACATGTATAACTGACGTCTTGATATCTGGAAATAGTAAGCATAGTATTCCGTTTAGTAGAAATAGTATTCCGTTTGATGCATATTCAAACATTAGTATGTCCATATGTGTTAAAATAAACAGGTAAGAATTAAACTGTGTTAATAATACCGTCGAATGTCTTATATTACAAACACTAAATATTAGCGTTAAGTACGCGATAAAACATATAATAATTAAAATAAATAATATTAAAATTAATAAAGATTACTCTTGATTTCCTCAAGTGAAAATGTTTTCCAAAACATTCGCACCAATGCGGAATTCATTCACGAAAGTTATTTCGCATAAAACCTTCTAGATCTAACATAGGATAGAGATGTTTATCATTTGGAAGTCAGGTCCCAAAATGTGCTTATAAGGAAGTTTAGTTCCAAAAAGAGGGGTTAAACCGTTATAATTCGGCATGAAATGAATTAATAGACATAAACACGCGTCGAGATAATAAAAAAATCGTGATTTATGTTATATTTTACTGTTAACATGTACAAATACTGTTTATTGTGAGAGGAAATGATATTCGAACAGCCAACATCTCGAAGGTCAAGAAATTAAACAACACATTTGTCGACGGTTTTGCTTCAATAACTTTTTTATTCCGACGTCTACGGTATTGAAACAAAAAACCGAGGGGAGCACAAACACCGTAGAGCCGAAAGGTCTTATTCATTTAAAAGAAATATAAATATAAACTGGCTTACCGGGTGAAAATATCCGCTACTCCTTCACGAAAAACACCAAAACGACGCCATCTTGGAAGTTTTGTTCCAACTTTCTCACTTAAACGCGGTAAGCTCCCGTATACGCATGCCCCCCCCCCCCCTTATAATGAGAACAACAGTACAGGTTACAATATACTATATCATTTTGGTGTTCAATGCTATACCCTCTAAAAAATGGAACGTTATTGATTTGAAGACACAATTCTCTGTATGGGCACTTGCTATGACTTTATTTTTTAATATTTCTGTGTGCATGTGTTAGGGAAAACATTGTTGTATACTACAAGTTCAGTGTTTTGCTTATAGGTTGGAGACTACATGAGATTTTAACAGATGGCGGGAAACCCTCATCAACTGGAGGTCAGTCGGTAAAAAGGCGGCCTTAAAACAGTGACCGTTGATTCGCGTCGAGATCTTTCTTACATACTGCATTACCTATCTTTTTTATTGTTTAAATCAATTGGGCTTGGCATGCTCTTTAAGAAAAGGTATGGGTGTGGGGGTGTCTACGCGCAAAAGTTTGACTTTATTTTTCGTTGAAGTTGTTGAATTTACATTGAATTTGTTAAGGAAATTTTTTGGTATATTGTGACCTACAGCCTTCATTGACCGTCCATTTGCGATGATCCCTGTTTTGATCTTCTATGTTTGTAGATGGTAATCTTTGCGATTAATTCTGGGATGAGTGTGAGACGCCGCTAGTCTTCTAACCGGCTAATACATTTCAATAATCACTCCGATGCGATGATTCCGGTTTTGATCGGTATATATTACATAGTTGGTGTTCTGGTAAAACGAGTAAGTTCATAAAAATCGACCGCCATTTAGGAAATTGATAGTCATTTATTATTGGTTAATAGCGATGCTAACAGCATAGTCTTTGCTATGAAACAAATTTTAAATAAATACGCTAAAATATTTTATTTCAAGTAATGCTCATTTTGACTCAAATTGACATTTGATTTTTATTACTGTCAGTCACAAAATATGTCGACATTTAGGTCAAGCATTTGTTTGAAAGTGAATGTATTACTCATAATTTTCATTTGGTATAGTATAGCAATAGATATAAGTTGTTGTATATGATTATAATGGTAGCAAAACAAATAGTCTCGTGCGTTCGTTGATATTCGATAGAATGAATGTAGTTATAATTAATATAAACTGTCCAAAGAACACTTTGGTTATATAATGGATGGAAGAAAAGGAAATGCTTAAGTGTTCTGGCTAGTTGTCGCATGATCATGATAAGATTTAAATCAGGTAGTATTCACAGCAGGTTGTTAAGTAAGTAATGTTCTCACTTAATGCTATATCAGGTTTTAAATTGTCGGACATAAGTAGTTAAAGTCGCTTTAAGATATTTAATTGTAAACACCATTAGCGATGTGTTCATAATTAGCCGTACAGTTTAATGCTGACTCAAACAATGTGTATTAAACCATTCAAGCAATTGTACTTTTGACGTTAGCAGCTTTAAAATAGTCCAACCAAGAAGACATGCGAATGTTTAATGTCAAGTCAAATAACTTGAACAAGGACCTGTGATACCGGTCCAAAAGATTAAATCGGTATTTCTATTCACGTAGTGTACCCGTTAAAATAAGTGTTACAAACCTGAATTATGTAAAACGTTTCGTAATCTGCAACGTTTCATGACCGGTCATACGAAATATTGTAATCGTTTAATGTCAAATAAAAACGTTAATTAATTGTATGTATCTCTGATTCCGATGTATTATTGTCCCCTACCGGTGAAACCGGAGGGGACTTATGGTTTGCACTCCGTCCGTCTGTCTGTCAGTCTGTCAGTCTGTCTGTCAGTCAGTCCGTCACACTTTTATGGATCCTGCGATAACTTTAAAAGTTCTTAATATTTTTTCATGAAACTTGAAACATAGATAGAGGGCAATATGGAGATTATGTACGTCATTTCATTTTGTTCCTACGTAAAAAATTCTGGTTGCAATGGCAACAAATATATATTTTAAATACTGACAATGGTGGAGACTCACCGGTAGGGGACCATATTGCTTGGCAATCTCTTGTTTAAATATATTGTTTTGACACATGGATTGTTAAAAGTAGTGCAACTCTCTTAATTTTTCGAATATATTTTCTCAATAAACAATGCGGAATCACATGAAGAACAATAACTCACAAATCCATGTCGCGTATGAAAATACGAAAATATGCTTTTTACAGCAACAACTATAAACAGTGCATTCTCGCAAGCAATATTTTTTTATACTGGCTGTGCAAAAATCAATCCTGATAATAAAATTATTCGCGTGCAGTTTAAAACAATGAATTATTGTGTGTGTGTTTAATGTTAAACATATAAAAGAGAATATATAAAATTGCTCATACAGTTTGAAAATAAATGTATACAATTTCACAGAAGTATGAACTTTTATGGAGGTATGCACATTTTGCACTTGATTAACCTTACAATTTGTGGTTGGTATTGTTAAAAAAATTGCTGATTTTATATATAAGTTCAACAATAAGCTAGGTTGTAAACAATAAAGAGGTATGTCAACATCAAACATGTTTACATATATATCATATGAGTAAAATATAATTAATATAAATAATACGATTGAGAACGATACCAACACTATATTTTAATACAAAATTACCGTTTTACGCGTTGAAATTATAAAGCCCATGGTTGCTTTAATTTTCTTTATGTAATACTAGTTTATGAATATAAAAAACGTACATATTCTAAAATATGAACAATGATTTATCGATCAATGCGAAAGTAAAAAAGAATAAAAATCAGCCTACCAGGTATTGTTCTTAAGCGTAGTATGATGTGTAACTTATCACAAGGACGTATATAAGTCAACACTATCAACACTCTGACGATCGACTGATTACTTTGCCATCATTCCGCTTTAACGTAAAGTTTATGTTTTCTATGAGTGGAATCATCAATTCTCCATAAACCATAACAATGAAAACATACATTCACACACACACACTACACTAAAAATAACAATGCAAATATTGCTCGCGAAAATACACATTAATAAGGTATTAAAAAGTGTTATGTGATGAAGCGTTTTCAAGCGGTTACTACAACTATTACGTTAATTATATTTTGTACAGTTTTATATTTACAACAGAATGTTACGCAGAACAAATGTTATTATTGATAACGATTTATTTCCGATATATTTTAATGATAATGCTTTATTTCCTCATATTTTAGGTTCCACTACAATTATTCCAATTGTTTAGCAGTTATCGATTAATACAGCACTAAATACACATATAATCTGACTATGTTCAATTCAAAACATCATTTTGCTGGAAAACGAAGTGAACCGGACATGTGCCGAATGTAGCCATATAGACGCAAATATAAATGTTACTTCGCAACTTTCGCAAAACTTTGAAACAATCGCATCATAGGACCGAAAACAGTCAATACGATAATGTTTTACTTGGTGCAGACAAAAAATACTTTTGGTCCAGATGGAATCGTGGCGACAATTTTGAACTTACTTTCCTCAACTGCTTTCTGAATCTCTTCAACACCCCAACATGCCCCATAGCCAATATGAGGCTCCGCTGTCATACTGTTTGCCAGGCAAATGAACATGCTGGCTGCATAGTACATAGCAACGACCATGTCCCCAGCGTTATCCACCGGATCGCTACGGGCACGTACCTCTATGAGGCTTAAGAACCCATCATTCTTGAGGACGTTGTAAACTTCTTGGAGTGCTTGATGCGGTCTTGGCAAATCATGAAGTGTGTCGTACATGAACACCATGTCGAACGTGTCATTAAACTCTTTGGGAAGATTGTGCGCATCGCCCTGTACGAGGGTAAGGTTCTGTAATCCCATCTCGGCCTTGTACTTGTTGGCCATGTCTATGGCGCCAGCACAGTAATCCAAACCGGTGAAGGATGAGTTTGGGAACTTCTTGGCCAAGATTTTGATGAAATTCCCAGTTCCGCAACCAACATCCAGAACTCTGATACCCTTTTCTGCAATAGGTATATGAATACCTAACATACTAGATTTTATACATTTAATGATGCAATCTAACAAGATTTTTTTTCGAATACAAAAGTAAATACGTAGTTCCATGACTATATATCGAAAAGAGTACATTCAAAACGAAATAGTGTAAGTTTGCTTTTAATGCTCCTTCTTTATATCGCACGGATTAAATTGTATAGCATCCTTAAATTTGATAATTATTCAAGACAACTCTGTAAGAAACCAAGTCAAACTCCATATTGGTCAATCATAAACTCACTTTATTTCCTGCCTAACTGTGCATGTAAAACAAGAGGGCCATAATGGCCCTGTATCGCTCCACTGTTTTTATGCGAAAAAAAACGTGCAATGCGCATGGGTTGAAATGTACTCATGCATGTGACTTTCTCTTTCTATCCCTCGTCCCACTGGGCGCTTAAAAGTTGGAAGGGTGACCTTTTTTATACATGGAAAAAGTTACTACCGTGTTAACTAAACAGACTAAAAAGCCCGGGAATTGTTGCACAGGTCCTTTGCTTATAATGCAGGTACATTTATCTCGCCAAAAGATACTGTCGTTCTTTCTTTTTCACATATTTTTAGATGCTGAAGATCAAATCTACGCATTTGATTTGAAACAGATTCACAAAACCCATAGGAATCAAAATGCCTCAATCCCTTTACCAAACGACACATTTTGGACTTTCCCAATTTGTAAGAGGTTGCAGACGACAATTAAATTGTAATGGAATATGAACGAAATGATCAGGTAGGGTAGAAATAATTGTGATAAAAGTAGAAATTGCTCATCTTGAGCAATTTCTCCTTTTATCACAATTATTTATTAAGTTGTCAGCTAGAAACCCGTAAAATCCTGTTAGTGTTTGGTAAAGGGTTAATAATCTCTGGTTCCTTCTTAGAGCCTTTCACACATTCATAACAGATACAATAGTAGCATCTTTCTTTGTAAAGAATCATCTCAAAATATAATTAACAACCCACACATCCCTAAGACCAACAGGCCTGAGAATATTATGATAATCTAAAGATTATTTCTTTATATTTATAAATGTATATAATTAAGTAATACATTTGACTTTTAAGATCAATTCATAACTTATTTTAAGAAAATTATAAAATGGTCAGAAATATATAGATCTATTGATCGTTGAGCAATTGACAATCATATCCAAAATTCATGAGTCACGATTCAAAAATTAAACAATGAATCATTAGTTATTAAAAAGCAGCATATACGATAGTTAAGAACATTGCACTTTATTAATTCCAACACCTTCTCTTGGATACAAAGTTTGAGTTTACCATGCAATATCATATATTGACTTTTCTTTAAATAATTATGTTCACGAAAGTTGTGTTTTAAAAATCAATAAGATATTATTAAACTGGCTTAAACACTACAAAAAAGACATGAAATTATCATGTCATCCGAAATATTGTTATCTGGATATATGTTCACTTTCGACATATTTAAATAAAACCCGACTTTTTTCGGTTTATAAGAAAAACATTCATTACACTTTTTCTTACTTCAATTCCTTTGTAAGCAGTCACCAGCTGATCTAAAATGGCACTGAATGACAGGGTTTTATCTCATGTTTACAAGATGTTGTTGTTGTTGTTGGTCACAGACACACGGCCCCTGTAATCTCCCCTGGTAAACGTCATATGTTCAGTTTTGTGACCCTCGGGGCAGGGTCATATTTTAGCCCAGGGGAATAATTTGAACAAATTTGGTAGAGGACTATAAGATATCACTACACACCAAATTTAGTAGCCCTATGCTCTATAATTATGAAAAACATTTTAAAAGTTTGCACAAAATAGGCCTTATTTAAGCATATGTTCATTTTTGTGACCCCCAGGGCAGGGTCAAATTTGTCCTCGGGGGCATAATTTGAAAAAAACTAGGTAGAAAACTAATAGATGTCACTTAATACCGAATTTGGTAGAAATAGGCCCAATGGTTATGGACAAATAGATTTTTAAAGTTTGCACAAAATGGGCCCAATATAAGCATATGTTCAATTTGTTTGACCCCTGATGCACGATCAGATCTGATCCGAGGGGCTTAATTGAACAAACTTGGTAAAGGACTATTAGATGCCATTACATACTAAATTTAAAAGCCCTATGCCATACGGTTATGGACAAGAAGATTTTTAAAGTTTGCACAAAATAGGCCTTATATAAGCAAATTTTCAATTTTTTGACCCCCTGGGGCAGGGTCAAATTTGACCCCAGGGGCATAATTTGAAATAAACTTGGTAGAAGACTATAAGATGTCACTACATACCACATTTGGTAGCCCTAGGCCCAATGGTTATGGATGAGAAGATTTTTAAAGTTTTCACAAAATAGGCCTTATATAAGCAAATTTTTTGACCCCCCGGGGAAGGGTCAAATTTGACACCAGGGGCATAATTTGAAGAAACTTGGTGAAGAACTATAAGATTTCACTACATACCAAATGTTGTAGCCCTAGACCCAATGGTTATGGACGAGAAGATTTTTAAAGTTTTCACAAAATAGGCCTTATATATGCAAATTTTCAATTTTTTGACCCCCCGGGGCAGGGTCAAATTTGACCCCAGGGGCATAATTTGAAGAAACTTGGTAAAGTACTATAAGATGTCACTACATACCAAATGTTGTAGCCCTAGACCCAATGGTTATGGACGAGAAGATTTTTACAGTTTTCACAAAATAGGCCTTATATAAGCAAATTTTCAATTTTCTGACCCCCCAGGGAAGGGTCAAATTTGACCCCAGGGGCATAATTTGAAGAAACTTGGTAGAGGACTATAAGATGTCACTACATACCAAATTTGGTAGCCCTAGTCCCAATGATTATGGACAAGAAGATTATTAAAGTTTTCACAAAATAGGCCTTATATAACCAAATTTTCAATTTTTTATCCTCCCCCCCCCCGGGGGCAGGGTCAAATTTGACCCCAGGGGCATAATTTGAACAAATTTGAAAGAGGTCCACCCCAGGAACATTCCTGAGAAATTTCATCAGAATTGGACCAGTAGTTTAGGAGAAGATGTTTAAAGAAAAAGTTAACGCACGGACGCACGCACGCACGACGGACACAGGACCATGACATAAGCCCCGCTGGCCTCTGGCCAGTGGAGCTAAAAAACAAATCAACAAAATTCATTTAAATGATTCAGGCGGCATATTGCAATTTAAATGAAAATATATTGCAAATACCAAAGAAAGAAACAAGTGTTTTCTTTTTACCTAGTTTCTCTATTAGACCCGACTGTTTCTCCCACAACGGAAGAATCTCTGACGTCACATTGTTTTCAGCCATGCCCTCTCGGTAATTATTAAACCACCCGAACCATTCAGTATCAAAGTCAAATCCTGCAAGTAATTAAATTGTAATATTAAACTGTGTACTTTGCCGACTTATGAAAATATACCAGCAATGTGGAATACAATAAAAATATAATGGCGGTTATAGTAAACAGGTTGAACATTAAAACATTTAACATTCAAAAATACGAACATAAAAACGCTGAACAATTACATAATGAATGGAATATTCACATATAATTGTACTTAATACTGGTACTTGTAATATGAATCGTACTGAATTTATCAAAAAAAGATGTGAATAATTAAGGCATTGTAAAAAAGGGGTTGCTAAAGTGACTGAGAATACAATATAATTAGAAAACAGTTTTTCTTCAGACATAATACTAGCCATACGTGTACAAGCAAACATACCGAAGGGGCCATCTTTTTGAAAGCATTGTTTCAGGCGCTCTGCCCTAACACCAAAGTTGAATATAATTGGCGCAAACCCGGTACTCATACGTAACGCGGGTTTGTGTTCCTCTGGGACAGTGTACAGTCTCGTCTCTTTGTTCTGGTGGATTATCTTGGCTGCCACCATACACGACAACCATTCTCGAGTGTACCTGGGTAGACAGGTGAAACAAAATGAAGTACATAATTATTATAAATACAGCTTAAATATAATGCGTTCACACCTTTAAATTATGAGTTTAATTATGTCGTTGAATTAAAGGTTGGTTTAAGTGCTTGTCCAATTTAAGTCTGACTATTCATTTAAATAATTTAGAATTATAAGTTTTAATCTATGTTAACTCGAATATTCTTTTTTGTAAAACCGGTATCATGTCATATTGAAAGGTAGGTTTATATGAAATGAAAACTATATGTTTCATGGTAGACTAGTGTTGCTTTATACCCAAATTAGCAGTTAAAGTTATGTAACAGACTGCATTTTATACTGCAGCGAGCTCAGTCACAGTGTTATTGATCAGTTAAATATCTCATTGGGTAACAGCTTGCGTGAAGACAAAAATTAACAACTTATGTTAACATGCTGCGCAGGTACATACATTCGTATGGGATACCAAAGGGGTCGATGCAGAAAAAAATGCTGCTCGACCAGCATTTAAATGCTGCTCGACCAGCAAAATGCTGCTCGACCAGCAAATTTGCTGCTCGACCAACATTTTTCTGCTCGAGCAGAAAAATCCTGCTCGACCAGCATTTCTTTTTAGATTATGGCATTAGCCAATCATAACTCTTGTTATATGGTGCCTTTTCACATCTTCTGCAAGTTTATGTGACGACCTGTTGAAAGTTTTACCTTGACACGCGGTAAGTGCTTTATATTTTGGCTGCAAACTAGTCGATCAAAAAATTGTTGCCATTCGCTAAATAAGAAAATCGATCATAAATGTCTAACGGCTGTTAAAACTTTTGCGGAAATCACGACGATGACTGATATTATAAGAATTGCTCAATGGGTGCGCAAGTGTAGGTTCTCTGTTTCTATCGATTTACTTACTTAATGATTCTTAAGTATTGCTTCCGACACAGGTGCCGATTGCCTGTGATTGTGCCTTTCTGGTTAACATCATTCGAACATGGACAGCTGTCGCAGGAGCTGCATGTTCATTTTTTAGCGCATGCGCGAAATTAATTGCTTGCAGTACTTCTCATTTTTGTCGCCGTCAATATGCCTTTTTCGTTCAAACGTTAACAATGTCCAATAACATACAATAATATACTTATTACACACAAATAAATCCAAAATTAAGAGATCGTATTTATGTTTGCTTCATATCGCAATAATAATGATAATAACAATCGGGAAGTAGGATGCGTTTGTATCATGAAATACAGCTCCCAACGTGGTGCCTACCTTTCTTTAAAATTCAGTTTTGAAGCAAGCTCCTCCGCGCTGAATGGTTCAGTAGCCGCCGTGAGAATTTTGAAGAACCCTAGCTCGTATCCAAGACCAACTGACACCATAACCAAACCATTCTGGAAAATGTTGCCAAGGTAACCGGCAAATTCTTTGTCATCCATTTCAGTCAGGAATACGCGAAGACAATACCGATTATGAGCTGCTTATAAATTGAACCTATAGATAAACAACACCATGTGTTAAAATTCTATAACAATGTTTTCATAGATTTCAAGAATACATGTATTTAAAAGGCATTCAGTCAACCTACTCTCACTTTTCTTGGGATAGATTGTTAACCAGTTATGTTTGCACACACTTCTGAAAAGTAACACCTGCTCGATTTGCTTCTGAGGATGTAGCTAAAGAAACTTCAGCGTACAGTTTATATAGTATTGACAGACCTGTACCTATAAAGTCGCGCCAGTCAAAAATCATAAAAAGCGACATTTAAAGTTATGGTAGCCAGAATTACTGAGGATGTGGAACTATGGCCGTGGAAACAAATGCATGACCAATTCCCACACAGGTTGAGTTGACGGGCCCGGGGATATGTTACCAACGCTCGAACAACTGAGTTTTACGACCTTTCCCCTCACAGTTGATTAGATACATACATTTATCATAGGATATGTTAGCGCAATAACGTGTGCAACACATACAATAGATTTGTGAAGAAATGAACAAGAAAAAGTGCTATCGTAAACAAGCTTACCTGTGTACGTGCTCACTGATAAGAAAGTCGATCAGATTACACAGATTAAGCGTGCATCTACTAACTACACGAAGTAATTGGAAAATCTTGCATATCAATACGGAACTTTATTTTCAGTCCTTTTGTCAACGTGTAACAAAATATAAATATAATAAAAAACTGTACTTCTCAAATTCTACTAAAACATACTCAAGTATTATGTTAATCCGTTCATGTAAGTATAATGTAAACTGTTTGTAACTCACGCTCGTATCCATTAACTATTACAAACTGTGTCAAATACTTAACGTTTTCAATACAGAATAAACTGCTTAAGATGCACAACAACGCTGGAGTTATATACATACACATGAAACAAGATAATAACATCGACTTACCCGAGACAAACCACTACAATAAACTTACGGGGGTGTACAGCTACTTCAATATAATACTATCAATTATTACGCAGAGAATGATATTTTAAACATGTAAACTAATTTAAATGGTGGCAACATTTTTGGTGTTTAAATAGATTCGCGACTAATATGCTTCACTGTTGACTTCAAATCCCATATAAATGGTTCCATTAGTTATAAACAAAACAAAGGTTACACATAACTAAATTTAACATCATAATCAACGACACATGCATTGTGTCACATCGGTCTTTACTGACAATAACGTAGTGACGTCACAATCTATGTATAGAATGACGACACATGTAAATCCATTTCTAATACAATACCATTATAAAACGGTAATCGTTCAATGCAATTTTTTGTCATTTTCTATAATTTAGATACGGACAAGCCTATTTTAAATTTAAAGAGGAATATGTCCTCTTTCGAATGTTCGAAAAAGTATATTGCATGTTACTCCCTGTATAAAAGCACCGTCACAAAAAGTTTAAAACTAGTTCTGTTTCAAAAATACGCAAATGAAAATATTACAACATCTTTTCAAGTATTTGTTTATAATCATACCTAACAAAGAATATGAAACGCGTCGTTTCCTTCGGTTTGTTTCAATTATTTTACGTTCTATTTTACCTCTTAATAACTTGGTTCCCGCCGACCTCACTCATACCAAAGGGCATCTGTCTGTCCAATACGTGTACGATAATACATTTTCAGTCAGTTGTGGGTGAAGAATTCCATCAAAGCTATTTCGTCATATTCGTTAATGTTACTCCTTGTCAGCTCCTCTGTTGCTTTGGCTGGGCTTTTGGGCTTTCTGTACGTCTGGTACTCCTAGTACTACTAGTAGACTGCGAGTACACCCCCCTCAGCCTCTCTCCGGAGATGTTATCGGTATCTGATCCTCCCGCCTACGACCATTAGACATGTGTTCACAATCGAGACACGATATACAGTCATACAGATATACAGTCATTAAAAGTAAGCATTCAAAATCGACGTAGATTTTTCTAATCCAGTGTCAGTGTTTGCAGATATATACAATCATATTAAATTTTTATTATATCATTTAAGCTTATATAGCGAATTCCAAATAAACGCTGGTATGAAACGAAGTATGTTTTCAATTCACGTATTCAAAAACAATTTAATGAAACAAGAAATCGGATCTGAGGAGCATTAACATTTCAAGATACCGTTTGTTTGTTTTTTGGATTCGCAAACAAAATGAAAATTTTCATATTTGATATGCATATTGCAATATCCTTCTTTATACAAGTCATTTATGTAATGTTGTCAATTTATGTTCTTGAATTATAAAACAGTATCTCGACAATTAAACAAGTAAGCACTTCTTTGATTGAACACACTCGTAGCAATTATGGCAGGGAACGCGAGATGGGACCATATGGCAACAATGTACAGTTTCAGTCTGTGCATATTATTCTGCATAGATTTTGTTTTATCCCATTTTCACCGCGACATTGACGGTATAACTTGCTTGTATTCAACACTGTGGAATATACCTGTCGCGTGCACGGACTACTTTTTAAATGACGTCATGCGATATGCGCTAAAATTAGGTCGATATTGTTTGGTTCATTGATCGAATTTTAAGGTCACCCATTAGAAGAAAATGTGCATATTTTGCAGAAAAACATATATATGACATATTCACCAAATGAAATGTTGAAATAAAATATGAAATTACACGATTTTTGTTTTGTTATTTTTTATTTATAACAAAGTCGACAAAACTTAAGCTTCGAAATTATACGACCATCAATCTTTAAATCTAGTCATATGACATAATTTTTCGCCATCCGTATAATGAATCAGCTGATTGTTCGCGTCATAAAATGACATACTTATTGCGTCATTTTCCCCATTTTTTTGACGATTTATTATAAACGCGACTTATTTCACATGTTTTCTACATGTACTGTATGTCGACATATTTGATTTGTCAATTGATCACATTTTTCTTATTTCGTGTAATGTGCATTGTTTATAACCAAAGCATATACTTTTGACATTTAACTTAAATATTAAGAATGTATAACAAGCCATACACATATCGCACAGTTCATGAATAATCTGCTATGTTTGCTTTCCTATTTAATTCACGTTAGGCATAGAGCTGTGTAAAGTATAAGATGGTAAAAATAGCACCACACTGGAATTGGGAACGTCCCATTTTGTACACGGGTATTTTCTACACATGTATCTGTTGTGTACTGGAATGTTTTCCATTCTTTGTGTATTTATATATTAAATTATTTTCTCGTACAATAAGGGCATTTACCATAGATAAATAAAACATTGTGCAAGTTTAAACATAATTATGTTTGTATGCAGAAATCTGCAAATGCAACCGAGTTTACCAACGGCTATTATTAGATAAACTGCTCCGGTTCATTTGAACAGCAGTAATGTAGAGTACATGACGTAGCGTGTGACGAAGAAGAAAGGTTATCGCGTTCATAAACTCATTTGAAAAAGTGATAGAATGGCATAAGGGTCTTTATTTAACTATGCTAAAATAATTATTAAAGACCCTAGATGCAAAATTGTCAATTATTGAGTTAAATGGATTTTTAAAGGTATTTAAAGGATAATTAAAGGTAAGATACTAGTTCTTACGTGTTTTGATTTTTGTTTGTACTTTTGTCGTTCCCTGTTCTCGGGGAAATGATTTTAACATGAGCGCCATTGATGCATCGGATCACACACGGCATACCCATAACATTATATAAAAACACGTTCTGCGCGTCCTTAAATTCGTCGTCCGAAGTCGGAAAACGTATTGCCCTGTATATTTTGTCAAATAAAGTGTCAGTCGCTGCAATTGTCTGTTTACTCGTCAAAATTGTCAAGGTCTTCGATAGCTAAAGAAACTTCAGCGTACAGTTTATTTAGTATTGACAGACCCGTACAAAGTCGCGCCAGTCAAAAATCAAAAAGCGACATTTAAAGTTATGGTTGCTAGAACTAGGTCGTCGATGGTGTACATGTATGTTGACATCGGCAGCATTTTGTCAGGAGCAATCGCCGCCATATTGGATTTTGATCATTTTCTTTCGAAAATAAAATGAATTATAGTAAAGTAAAATCTTCCTTTCGCGGTCGTAATGTGTTAAAATTCGCATACTGCGTAGATTGAATGTAGGCATATGGTGATATTTTTACTCGTTTTACAGTTTGTGTGTGAATTTTTTAAAGACAATTTTGCGTACCAGAACAAATACATGTATATCACTACGCATGGTTACATTTCTTAGTTTTTAAGCGCTTTTATGACTAAATTAAAATTATTCTTAAGGTTATTAGATCTATTTATGTTAAATGTCACGTTGAAAAAATCAAATGAGATAAATAGAATACTAGGATTAGCGTTGAATACAGAGAAGTTTGTGTTGCTCGGCTCGAACACCGAAAACGCTCGCCAAGGCTCGCGCTTCCGGCGTTCTAAGCCTCGCAACATAAACTTCTCTGTATTCAACGCTAACCTAGTATTCTCTATATCTGTGATGTGTAGTTAGAATAACTAATCATAAATAGATGCTTGATGTTGACATATCATTTTGATATTGACATGAAGTATACATTTTCCATTGTGATCGTGGAACTGTTGGTTGTGATTTACATTTATTAATAGTTCCGTTATAAAAAGGAAAATAACTACTAATTACATGTATTAGATTTATTTTTTACATTAAGTATACATTAAGTATATATTTTTTAATAGTTCCGTTATAAAAAGGAAAATAACTACTCATTACATTATTAGATTTATTTTTTACATTAAGTATACATTAAGTATACATTAAGTAGACATATTTTAACTGCCGATTTTGATAAATGATTGCCAGCGTTCACCTGTTTTAGGAAAGTTGGACATATAAACACTTACCAACAAATGGGATCACAAAACATATCAAAATACAATATTTTCAATCTTAATTCATATTTTTACTTACTTATTCCATGAGACTCCTATTGGAGCATAGGGCTGCAACAACACCACGCCAACGCACTCTGTTTTGGGCTGCTCAATTAAGCTGGGTCCATGTCACTCCGGCGTCCTTCGCTTCGCCCTCGACTGACCTTCTCCACGACTGTTTGGGCCGTCCCACTTTCCCTTTTCCCTGTGGGTTTCAGTCTAGTGCTTGCCTTGTGATATTGTCGACTGGTTTTCTAAGTATGTGACCTATCCATCCCTTTTTTCTTTTCTTGATTTCCTGACCGACGGGATTCTGGTTGGTTCTGTTCCATAGGTATGTGTTAGAAATATTCTCAGACCACCTGATGTTGGGATGTGACGCAAGCACTTGTTGACAAATGTCTGTATCGTGTTGGTGATGGTGTTGGTAACCCGCCATGTTTCGGATCAAAGGAGGAGGACTGCTTTCACGTTGGTGTTAAAGATGCGGACTTTGCTGCGCTGGGATAAGGCCTTGGAGTTCCAGATGGGACGCATTATGTTGAAAGCTACCCTTGCTTTGTTAATCCGGTTCTTAACGTCTATATCTGTGCCGCCATCAATGGTGACCACACTTCCTAGGTATATAAAGCGGTCGGTCTCTACCAGATCTTCTCCCCGTAGTTGCAGTGGCTGATGATGTCGATTGTTCACCCTCATCAGCTCTGTTTTCTTGGTGTTGATTCTCAGGCCAGTCTTCTCTGCCTCTTCCGCTAGCCGCGTTAGCTTAGACTGTGCATGCTGTTGCTTGTATAAAGGAGGCCGCTGTCATCCGCAAAGTCCAGGTCCTCAAGGTGTTTGGTAAAGATCCACTGGATGCCAGTGTTGCTGCCCTCAGTAGTTCTTCTCATGATCCAGTCTATGACGATCAGGAAAATTGTCGGCGAGAGCATACAACTTTGCCTCACTCCTGTCTTTACTGTGAAGGGGTCTGTCAGCTTCCAATTGTGGATGTCCTGACAAGATGAGTCCTCATAAAGCTGCTGGATGATTTTTATGATCTTTTGCGGGATTCCGTAGTGATGCATCAATTTCCAGATGGTATCCCTGTCGACGCTGTCAAACGCTTTTTCGAAGTCAACGAAGGTCGTGTACAAAAAAGACTGCAATTCAATGAATTGCTCTATGATGATACGCAGAGTGGCGATATGGTCTGTATATGATCGGTCTTGTCTAAACTCTGCTTGTTCTGTTCTCAACCTCTTGTCTAAAGCCTCCTTCAGTCTCTCTAGGATGATTCTGGTCAGCACCTTGCTGGGGATGGACAGCAGCATGATTCCTCGCCAGTTTTCGCACTGAGAAAGGCCACCTTTCTTTGGAAGCTTTACCAAGGACCCAAGCTTCTAGTCAGTTGGCACTTTCTCCTGCTCCCATATCTTCGCCAGGAAGGGGTGCAACATATCGCTGCTGCTGTCGCATCTGTCTTTAGGGCTTCCGGGGGGATGCCGTCAGGGCCTGGTGCCTTGCCGTTCTTCAGGGACCTGATGGCTTTGATGATTTCTGCCTTGGTTGGTGGGTTTGTGTTGATGCATAGGGGTTCTTCTGCTGGTGGTATGTCAGGAACTGTTTGCGGCGGTGGTCTGTTGAGAATTTCTTCAAAATGTTCCGTCCATCTTTTTTCTTTGCCCCTCATCACGTGTGATGGTTCTCCCATTCCTGTCTTTGACTGGCTTACTCGGATTGAAACTCTTCCCTGACAAGGCCCGGGTAATCTCGTAGACTCTCTTCATGTTGTTCTGCTTAGCTGCTGTTTCTGCCTCTTCTGTCAAGTCGTGTACAAATTGCCTTTTGTCATGTCTTGCGCTTTTCTTCACTTCCTGGTTCGCCTCCCAATACTGTGCTCTGAGGTCAGTTTTCTGTTGTTGGTCACCGCATCTGTTTACTTTCTGTTTCAGCTCCCTCCTCTTCTCTATCTTCTCCCATGTTCCCGTCGTCATCCAGTTCTTCTGCTCCCTCACTTTCTTCCCCAGAACTATGGTGCATATAGCCTTCCAGGTCTTCTGTATCTCTGTCCAGTGGAACTCTACTGTCTCTTCGCCGAACTCTACCAGCACCTCGAACCTGTTCTTGACTGCACAGTTGAACTCTTCCGCTTTCGTTTTGTCCTTTAAAAACTGTATGTTGTATTTGTGGTATGCTCTTCCTGAAGAGCCACAGACGGATCTCAGCTTGGTCCTCAGTGTTGCCACTAGCAACTGATAATCGGAGGCTGCGTCAGCGCCGCATCTTACTCTGACGTCCAGGATACTTCGTCTCCACTTTCGGCCAATGTTGAAATTGTCAATCTGGTTTTCCGTCTTCCCATCAGGTGAAGTCCAAGTGATCTTGTGGATCCTTCTTTGGGGGTAGATTGTGCCACCTATTACTAGGTCATTTAAAGAGCAGAAGTCTGCAAACAGCTCTCCATTCTCGTTGCAGGTACCTACGCCATGTCTGCCCATGAGGAGTTCATTGCCTGTGTTGTCTTCGCCCACCTTAGCGTTCAAGTCGCCCATGACAATGTTTATGTCTCTGCGCGGAGTACGGTCTAGAAGGGACTGCAAAGAGCTGTAGAAGTCTTCCTTCTTCTCTTCCTGGGCTGTGTTTGTGGATGCGTAGCACTGGATAATGGTGGTCTTCCTTCCCTTTGAGTTGAACCTCGCTGCCATAAGTCTGGGTGAGACAGGTTCCCATGCTATCAACGCTCTCATAGCCTCTGGCGCCAGCATTAGTCTTACTCCTTGGGTGTGGTCGTGTTCCCGCTCCCATTCCATCGGGTCTCGCATAATCCCAGAACTTTGATGTTGTATCTTACCATCTCTCTGGCCACTTGTGCTGATTTGCCACTCTCATATAGGGTTCTGATGTACCAAGTCCCTATCCTGGTCTTGGCCTTGGTCGTAAGAAGACTTGTATTGTTCTGTTTTGTACTGTTTTGGCAATCGGTCACTTGCCTTAAATAAAGGACCAACTAATTGATTTTAATGAAAATTCAATACTGCTCCAGCAGCTGGAGTTTCACTTCTTTATATTGTCAGCGGGCTGGCTTCCTGAAGGCTTTCACCAACACGCATCATGGACCCCACTGAAGAGGAGTCTTCCCGTCCAGGCAGCTGCTGAGGTGTAGTCGTTGTCGTTGCAGTTTCTGTAGCGTCGCTTTTTTATGGAGTGGGGTTGCTAGCCCCACGCCCCACCCTCCTCCTTTTGTAGACGAGCTTGGGACCGTCCTTGGCGGAGTTAAATAATATTTTTAAAACAGCTTTAAATATTTTAATATTTTTTCACTGAAATATTTACCACATGTCATTATGTACTCAGAAGGAATTTGCTTGTTTGGTTTTAAATAATTGGTTTTATTTATTAGATATACATAAAGTGTAGATGCTATATTGTATGCGTCAGAAAGTAAATTCGTGTTATTGAAAAAGATTAATTATGGAGGAAAATACACATGCACCTTTGCGGAATCAGAAAACATATCAACATACAATAATTTAATTTCAAAATACAAATTATTGAAAAATCCCAAAAAAGTCAGTAATTAATAAATACTTAACTTCAGTGTTGTTAATTTACTACACTGTATCGATCAAGACTATCAAAATAATAATCACCTTAAAATGTGAGTAGTTACAGGATGTCGACAGTGGTTTACATGGGGACTGGACTAGACTACATCATCAGCATAAAACAAAGTACCCTAATCCAAAAATAATTTTTCATGCTTTTTACATCAATTAACCACGGTGCTAATAAGCTCAGATTTGCTAGAATTTTATTTTCAATTCAGATAGTTGTCGTTTTTATAACATTATTGAGTTTCCTTAATTTAATATCGAGGATAACACATTTTCAAAAGGTACAGTAAAGAATGCTGCTCAAAAAGGGCAGGATACAAAATTGATGCAGTCAAATGATTATTTTGTAATAATTTAATTAATATATTAGATTTCTTTATCCAATACATGTAAGTAAGGTTTCAGAACATAAATCCTTCTACTAGCCACTTAATATTGGTAAAACAAATATAAAAAGTGTAAACAAGATTTCTTAATTGTCTGCGTTGACCAACCTGGAAGCTTCGAAACAATTCAGGCTCTTTGTTGATATAAAGCTTCTTCTATTATTGGTAATATCAATTTAGGTCAATAAATTCGTATAAAACGCCTAATTAATATAATAACCTACAGGGATTGGATGGACGCCTAAAAGTAGGCCGCAGCAACAAGCTATTTAATTGTACATCTTTCCCTAGAGTGCGTTATCATATATATTGCTTTTTGGAGATTCGACATTATTTTATACTTTGATCATAACATGTGGTGAATTGATTTTCTTGAGCGGTTATTATGTTTAACCTCACTTACCGCGTAAATGTTGTCTCTTTCCCAGTTGAATATCAAAATTTAATAAGTATTTACCAACTCTTCAACTTTGACAGACACCGGTTGCACCACAAGAACTCAGG
Source organism: Dreissena polymorpha (assembly GCF_020536995.1). Classification (NCBI taxonomy): domain Eukaryota; kingdom Metazoa; phylum Mollusca; class Bivalvia; order Myida; family Dreissenidae; genus Dreissena; species Dreissena polymorpha. The sequence continues at coordinate 77,653,006 of NC_068358.1, forward strand.
CATTTCCATTTTTAACGCAACGATCTATGAAATGCAAATGTTTTGTTTTGCCAGTACTATGAATTAGATATACATTATTGTCTTAAAATTTATATGTAAAATATCCAATACTTCGCCCGTGTTTACAAAACATCTCCAGATTATTTTTCTTATAGAAATGTAATTGTCGTTGTTTTTCAATAGAGTATATATTGATATTCAAAATAACATGGTGATGTATGCATCAAGTTAGTTTCGACATTTGTATTTGATAAATACTTTCAGACCGTTCTTTTCAAAGAATCCATGTCAGCCGTTTCGACTGGTGTTGTTCACTATGACTGAAGAGTGGAAATACATGTCTAACTGCAGAAAAGCATTGTGTACACACCGGTCTTACTGACAATAAACGTAGTGACGTCACCATCTATGCAAAGAATGGCAGAAAAGATCTTTCAAACAAAAAATATATATTTAATTTAGTGCTCTTATACATTATGTGATGAAATTATCTAAACGACTAAAATTCTATTCAAAATAAATTAGTGTAGCATATTATTTCACGTTGGATCTAAGGGACGAAATTATAAGGGGGGGGGGGGGGGGGGGGAGAAACAGCGTGTATCCGACATTTATGTAAATGACAGCATCCATGATCTCGTGACACACGTTTATCATAAGTTGCTGCAATCGGATGAAGGTGTAGTCAGTGATTACAAAAATCTCTTTTTATAAGGTTTGAATGTAAAATGTACATTTTGTAAGGCGCACTTTTATCTTGATCAACCATTTTTCGTATAGGGTCACACAGGGCACGGTGAATGTATACAGTGGTATTCGATTAAAGTAGACCTCCAACCAACGAGAAAAAAGGGCATTTGTTGAAAGATTCCCGAAAATTGTACGAGAAAAGAGGATTTTTGTTGAAACTTTCACCGAAAATTGTAAGAGTGGTTGTTCGTTAAAGTTCAAAATAAATATGTTCTCCCCGATACACGTTTTAGATGTTCTGCTTACCACAATTTTGCAAGGCGTTTCTTCCACCAATAGCCTGGAATTAAAGACAAGTCATACAATCAACGTGTATAGGCATCATTCTCTTGTTACAGAGTCAATATTCAAAACTCTACTGGTGGGGAAAAATGCATGAAAACGATAAGAGAGTTCATTATGCACCAATGTACCATATAACGAGATTTTAAATTAAACGCAATCACTTGCTTACACAAAACATACCAACGCTTCATAAAAGATAACAACCAAATACTTAGTTGTATAACGTAATGATACAGCTATCATAGTGTACATAGTAAATGCGTTCCGTGTGTGGGTCAGCACACAAGATATATCACTTGTCTCAGCATTTACCGGTTTATAATTTTTAGTAATTGTCACTAACTTTACAGTATTAAAAATATTACAAAACAAAATGTATGTATGTTTGCGACGATGAGCTTCACATGCTGAAGTAAAAAATAAACTATTCTGTTCTGTTCTATTAAAAACAGCGTGGAAGATGTCAAATAATAATATTTACAAACAAACGAACTGCAAATTTATGTTAATGAAATTAGACGTAACATAAATACGTTTAAAATGTTCAAGTATACTTTGTATTTAATTTGATTAACCATTTAGGAAGATCAGGTACACACTTAAATTAAATATATATCGCGTATGTATGTTATTTTTTTCCTGAACAAATTGTTATCGATTTCGACTTAGTGGTGCACTAATCATTTAGTGTTTTTTTAAGTATTTTTCCAGCCTATGTATCAAACACTTATATTCTATTAAGCCAATTGTTCCATATTAGTTTGATATGTGACAAATTACGTGCTTCATAAAATTTTAATGGGAGGCACTCGTCGTAAATAAAAGATTGACGGAGGTAAACACGAATTTATCTCTTTTTTTCTATATTGATGAAGACCTCGACGAGTATTTGTTTAATTTAAACAGTGCCTTTGACGTTTATTGGGAATAAAATTAAGTTATAGAAAAGTTAAGCAGTTTAAAACTTATCATTTCAGAGTTGTACCATTAACGAAACTAAAAATGTAAGTAATCCTGCTTGACCTCAATTACCTAACAGTAACATTAGTATCCGATGAATTTGAAAAGCCTGTGTATATGATTTAAATAACATACTAGTATTCGAATAAGAAACCTCGCAGCCCTATTGTTTCAAGGCTTGGAAAATTTAGAATTATGCTCGTAGGATTTGCATTTTGAATTAAGAGTTTGAGGAGACTATGTAAAACCTATCAGCATATGAAGTTCAGAAACGTACTGCGGCCCAAGAATTCGGAAGGCCCGCCGTATCTTAAATCAATTATAAAAAATAATACGATTGTAAAAGTTATTGTCATACTCAAATATATATTTATTATGAGCTTTAAAGAAAGATTTTCATTTATGTAACTCCCTAAACCCAAGAGGAGATTACTTTTGACCATTGTTCGACTCCAAATCTATTTTTGTGACAATCCTAAAAAACATTCATGTATTTTAAAGCCTTGTACACATAACAAATGACAAATGAACTTGACCTGCAATAGAAAGAGAGAAACCTCACTATAGCAATCGGTCTTTGTTATTTCAAAAATCCATTGCCATTCATTATGACCTATGACACATGTCATAGACATGATAAATGGACAATAGATAAACGCCTTGAAACGGTTAATGCAAAGCCACATGCCTCTCTTTAGTATAAGCTATATACTATCAGCATGTAGTTGTGTGGTACTTCCTTTATGTGATTTAATCAATAGAATATTTTATTACGGTTTTGAAATTTTACAAAAACAGGGTTTCTGGGAAATTATAATTTTTTAAAGGTTTAAATGATGGACACATCTTCTATTTCTTCAATGCACGTGTATAAAATTGCATTCCTAAAATTGAATTGACAATTTATATTCATATTCAGAGAATTTATGGTCTATATCTGAATGCAAATTAGATTGCCCTTTCACTTCAGCGCGGCAAGAAGTCCTTCAACGATTTAAAATCATGATAAATGGGCGCCGTATATTTTAATAAAGCGTACACATTTGGCAACAAAATATTTGTTGGGAAACCAAATAACATTTTTAATCGTTGTATATTTATTTTATTCTCGCTTGAAATAATATATTGCTGAAACGCATGCTGCAATGTATAATGCGACCTCATTCGTTTAAATGAAATATTATTTGAACATTGATCATGCTTTCTCGAATAAAGCAGGCTAACAACGCAATAACAGATCACTTGTTGGCTCTTTTTTGCCCGGTCTGGCCTCCAGTGTAGGCTCCGATCACATGATCCACCAACTGGCAATTATTCTCCAGCTTCAGCCCTTGTCATAAATGTAGGTAGTGCATAGATATAGTAACGCTTTAATTATTTTATAAATTTTAACTGATTATTAATCATACTGCATTATTCATTTTCAGTACGTGTAAACTTCATCAGATTTATTTCAGTCCCTGATGAACAGTGTTAGTTTTAGTTTGGATCTGTCATAAAAAGTTGGCAAACTGTTATTTCGACCTGTGAACACGTCCAATTAAATGAGCATCGCGGCTTATTAGTTTTATCAAATAGTATATGCATCTGGGAGACACAATTTGTGCGCACTTCAACAATAATCGGATTTCATATTTATATTTTTTTTAATGATAATCGTACTCGGAACCAAAATCGTAGCTGCGTCACCTTCTTTCTTCACCGTCTATAGACACTTATTCAACGGACTATGCGATAAATGTTATGACGTCAACTAAATCAATGTCCGGCAGGAACTCACAGCGCGGTCCCAAACCGGACACCTGAAGTTAGATATTTCGGTCGGCAGTTCCAAAGCTGACACTTCGCAAAAAGCGAGAAACAAAGAGAGCCTTTCAACAAGGTCCGCTAGCTCTCGATGGAAACAGGAAATTCAAAGCCCACGAGCAAAGAAGTTCCGTCATAACGGGCAAAACATCAAAGTTGAGATGGTTTCTTGGTTAATGGGACATGTATTCATCCAACATTAAGCAAACATCGAAACTTAAATAAAACGTGAATCAGCGATTGCATTAGGAAATATGACACCATTGGACAATGTATTGTTACAACATCGACGATTGAGGGCAAAACCTTCTTTGTTTATGCTTCACATTATTTTATCATAAAAAAAGTAAAATGCGCTTGTTTCGAATTGGATGCCTTTAATCGTAAAATTTTCGTTAGCTATTGCGTGAGTTTCATAAAGCTTTTAGATGGTCTAAGAATTTAAGTGTTCTGAGAGGATTTTTACCGATTCATGGTTCGCATCAATTTATTAGACTTTTGGATGAGTTCTTTCCGATATGCCACTATCACTGTAATTTACACAGTTAAGTAACGCAACGAACTCATCCATCGGGTCATGCAAATGTTGTGCCATTAATTGCAAGATGTTAGATTCGACTTTAAGAGTACTGTAAATCTTCGAATCGCCCATTCCGCTTCAAAGACTCCAGACATCTGTGTTAGGTAACCCCATTAATCAACGCTACCATATAACACGCAATAATAGTTTAAGTACGTGTCTTACATCACAAAAAGCATCTGTGTTTGGATCCTTGCATGAACGGTATCCAGATCAGCATCTTATCGGCAAAATATATTAATCCGTCACATTTTGAGGGTATTTGAACGATGTTCAAGTTGTGAAGCAATCGGTCCCAACATTCACGTAAATCATTTAAGGTTCGTGTCAATATGCTGCAAGTTTTGGATTCATTTCGCTGTCTGGAATCGTTATATTTGAACATTATAAGCCATACTCGAGACTTTAACAGTTTTAATAAATGATTGTGATTGTGCCTAAATCCACCCCTAGTTAAAAAGTTAAGATTATTGGTTAATTATATTATATAATTGGTTTTCAAAACCGAATCTAATTGAGTTCAAAACAAAACATTAACATTGGCTTATATGTACTTTGTTTTCAAGTTTGTTTCTCGTTGATGTGGTTGTTAATTCGTAGAAAAGCGTGTTAAGCTTGTTCTACAAGATAATTGTTGCTAATTGTGTTTATTCCAACTCAATAATGTTCGGGAGATCGTTGTTGAATCATTGATGTCATGTCTTTAAATATCCCTTAGTATTCCACATACGCATAATTCATATGAAGAGCTCTGAAACTGTTGCAATTCGTCGGTCTTAATCTGATGCCATGCGTGGGGAAACGAACCGATTTTCGAACGACATGAAATTATTTTATGTAAAGAGTTCATCGTGACTTTCATTTTGAGTTAAAAAGATTTAAAGAACGTTTAATAACAAAAAGGCGCTTGCATATAACTCAATGTATCTGTTTTATCACGGACAAAAAGCGCGTCTTTAAAATTGCGCTTGTGTGATATGATACCCCCCCCCCCACACACACACATCATATCATAGACATATATTAACATTTAAGGGATCACCAACACAAAAATGATTAGGGCCTACCGGTAAATATTTTAATAATTGAGTGATCATTGCGAAAAGAATTTAGTGTTGTGAATTTAAACAAATGTAAGGATCAATACTAAAAAACAATAACCAATAATTGCCTTTTGAAATGATAAATGATGAGGGGCCTTTTCACGTTTGGGTAAATTGACAAAATTGAAAAAAAGTTGTTTCAGATTCGCAAATTTTCGGTTTAGTTATGATATTTATGAGCGAACAGTAATACTGAACATTTACCATGCTCTAAAATAGCAATTATATTCATCTTTTGACGATTTAAAAACCCGAAAATTATAAAGCGTTGCAACGCGAAACGATTGAATAATTTGGAGAGTTCGGTTCTTGCCGTTATATTTTGTGAAAATACGAGGATTGCTTATATAAAGTATAAAATACGTCTGAAATTGTAGTCGGAAGAATGGCCGAGTGATTTTAGTGGTGTGCATTTTACTCCAGGACTCCGGAGGGCGGTGGTTCGAGCCCTGCTGAGGGTTACGTTTTTTTCTTTTTTTAATTTTATTTTTTATTTTTGAGCTTTTTTGTATCCAATGTTTACTTTTATCAATATAAAACATTTAATGACGAACTTCAAAACACGCCAAAATCTGTGAATAGGCTCCTTTAAGGTTCATGTAGAGGCTTCATTTTGAAAATGTGGGACCCCTAGCATTGAACTCAAATTTGACTAAAGGAAGAGTGATACATTGAAAATGTATACATATATGCTTTTAAGGATGTTTTACCTTCAAACTGCTACCAATTTAGTACATCAACGTATCATAACATCCACAAAATCAATCAAAATACAAAGCGATTTTAACACTAAAATATACATTATTTTCAAAAATCTGAATCATGTTTATTCCACGTATTTCGGCGGAAAATTATATAATTAGTCAATTATATCGACATTTACGAGGGCAAGTTACGCTTAAATAGTAAAAAAAGTTTACATATCTAGAAATATCAAAACTCGAACACATGTCATTTCATCACCATGGGGGCAGCCATTTTTAAATTAATAAAATAGAAAGAAACATGCTAAAAACTCACTCATCGCCTAATTGACATTCCAAACGGTTGACGATGACAAATGCATTGGATTGTAATCTTTCCGTTGATGTTTGCAAATTGCACGATCAGACCTCATAAACTCCAAAAGAATAACTATGTAAGAAGCATTTCACCAATGTTTACAATCGTTGTCGAATCACATGTATTATATTATTGCGCATAAAATAGTACGCTTACAGACTGACAGAAAGATCGATACGTAACAGTTAAACACCGTTCAATTCATCACGTTATACTATTCTATTAATAATATATAATAATACACCGCTTTAACAATCTAAAAGTAGAAATAATTCTTTTAAACGGAGTTTTAAATAACGAAAGTGAAAACAACGGAAGTTTGATGGGTATTCTATGAGATGCACTTCGGCTCCAGAAAAGCAATACAAATAAACTAAAAAAGGCGTGTGGGGGACAATTTTCAGCTGGAAAATATTTGAAATAGGGTAAGTGATGATATCGCTACGTGGTCATTTCTGTTATTTAGTGCGATCTCTTGCTGATTAATGTTAATAGTTGTTTTACTAGTTGCCACCCAAATGTCAAAATAAGTATGTGTTTTGTCAGGTATGTGTATACACATACCCGGTTTTCTCACCACTGCACGTGGTTTCGACCGATTTGTTTTGCACGTTTTTCTACGGATCACAGCGATGGCCACGCTTTCAAAATGGGTAGATGGAATCGAAATATAAAATCAATCGTTTTGCCAATTTCTTTATATTCCTTTACAATTTTATATGTCGTCTGCAATCTATTTCAATTTGAGATGGTTTAAATTTGCAATTTGGTTGAGAGCTAAATAACAAAATTGTTAAGCCTTTGAAATAAAATTGTGACTCTTATTATCCACCATACCTGGATTTTTAAAAAGTAGTTACGTTTTAGTTATTTTTAGAAGTTTGTTTAAGATATTTATCCAAAAAAGGCAGTTGAATAAAAACTAATTTGTTGTTTTATTACAATAATTTTCTGTGAAATGTTGCTAACTTGACCTTGTATATGTATATAGCTTTGTATTTATTCAACTTTAGGTAGTGCATATCCTTCCTAACTTTAGATTGAGATTGTGTAAATTAGTGTAAAAATGTATTGGTTTTAAACCAAAATATGAATAAAGCACACACATATTGAATGTCAAAAATGTGTTTATGTTATTCCATCCGTCTTTAGCTTTTAAATGATATATAGTTTGACCATATTGTACCACATTCAATGAAGAAAAACCAAAGCAAAGTTTTAATGAATTTTATCCCCCCCCCCCCCCTATGAACCTTAAACAATAACGTTGTTTTTGTTGCTTAGGTCCGAATAGAACAAAATCAACTCCAATAACCGTGAAAGGTCCCTTTAATCAAGTTAGAATTGTTAATCTATAGACGCTTTATAAGATTTTAATGCTGCGCTTCTTTGTTGATTTTGTTGATGTATAGAACATAACACAAACAAAGAATTTGCTGATTTTAAATGAGTATAAAACTGTCCATGACGTACGTTTTTAGTGCTTTTCGAACATACTTTGCAGTTACCCCCCTTGTTATAATAGTTGCCAGCTCGTTACACAGCGCGTAAGCGATATTTTGTAAGCAGAAATAATTTTCGCATACTGTTTTGCTACAGTAACGTCAAACAAAGGTTTGCACGTATTACATTTGTTTTAGAATTATTTTCATTTAAATAATTAGAAATAATCCCTTTCCAATAATTTGTTTAAGAATGCATGTTTTCAACCTGTGTAGTGTTTCGGTTATGAATTTGATCCGGATGTGGTGAATACTTGTTAAATTCCGTGCATAAATCAAATCTGCCAGCGCGAAGATATTTTTAACTTATGAGTTTAAACCACAGAAGGGAAGCCCAGAGTATTATTTTTTTTCTTATGTATCCTTTAATAGAAACAAAGAGTGCAACTTCATTTCCCGTAAAACGACACCATCTTTACTGTAAAACATGTAACTTGAACATTTTTTAACGAATCAACTACACGCCAGTTGTTTTTGAAAGCAAATAAAATAATTTATCTGGAAAAATTTACATAATATAATAAAAAATACTACTACTACTACTATGGGCTTCCCTCCTGTGGTTTAAACAAAAAAAACATATGTTTCTTAATTGTCAGTCATGGACACACATTTACCTTAAGTGTTTTTTGCAAATAATGGCCACAAATGACTATAGGAAAGTCATGAATACAATAATACACAAGTACAGGTATTAAAGTTAATACAGTATTTATTACATACGTGTTTTCTCAATTGCTTTTATCATTTGCTATTTCATTGTTGTTTCGTGTGCTGTATTATCTGACTTTTTTCATCGTTGTCAATATTATTAATCTGTGTAAGTCTATACTGATGTTTTAAATCGTTTTCTACTCAATTATAGCTTACAAACATGCACTGAACCAAACAAATGTCTGTGTGTATGTTGGTTACTGACAAAAGTTAAGAAATAATTAATAATTAAGTTATAGTTTGTTGTCGAATAACCCATGGCCGATATTTAAGATGCGTAGGGATTAAATCACAAGTGCGAAGCACGAGTGATTTGAAACCACGCATCTAAACTTCCGGTTGTGGGTTATTCAACAACAAACAATAAAGTACACGAATTATTTCGATTCAAACGCGATTTTTACTTAAGATTTATACAATGTATATTATTTTTCTTGTGAACTATTTTATGTGAAGTTCCGCCCACAATAATAACTTTCGGCTGTTCTGTCGATCAGATCCGCATCTTTCATTCATTTATTGCCTGATTATTACGCTGGTGGAAAATGCATCGGCATGTTTTGTTTAGTTACAGCGCGTGCTTTCAGTGTATAAGGTCCGCCCACAATTATTGCAGAATATCTGATTTTCTTCTTTGTTTATATGAAAGTTCACTGTATCCTGCATGAAATGCACAATTTCCATGAGGATAACATTGATGTTTTCATCTCCGAAGTAACTTTCAACGATTTTATCTAGACGAGTACATATTATGGACCGATTAGTGTGCTAGATATAAGCCAGTGAAATTATCGATTGATATTGACAGGGGGTTATTCACGCATGACTAATACACGACCGCGTGAATTTTCGCTGCTTAGGGTCATACTCTGACGTGCAATAAACTGGTCCTGACCGGCGAATGGTTTATCACACCTATTAGAGATAAGAATGTAATTAGGTTGTTAGCATGTGCACTGTGTAATCGATTTCATAAAATGGGAATTTAAGCAAACAGAATGGGACGGACTGTTTGGGATTTTCAATGGGTTTTTCATGACCCCAATTGGTCTAGGACCGACAAAACCGAAAAAAATATGATCCCTGCAGTTATATTGTTTGCTGCAGGAAGAGGCACTATGGATAGTGATGAAGAAGACTGGCAAAAGCCTCTGGACACATCAGGCTCAGACACATGTTTGATTGCTGTGAGCCCTTCATCAGTACCAAGCTCTAAGAGTTGCTCTTCAAAATGTGAGTTCAACAAACTGTATTATTGATAGATGAAGTAGCATTAAGTACAAGTTATTGGGTGTTATCATAACCTTCTGTGCTAGTTTGTGCATGGGACAGAATCCACACCATTATTTTAACAGTTATTGCCAATATACTGATGCATTTTTGTGAATAAATTTACAATTGTTTGGGTTAAAATTTCATACTTTAATATATCACTAGCAATCTGTATATAATAATGTTATTTATTCAAAGTATGGATAAAAACAGCACAGAAATCATCCAGCCTTTGTGCAGGTCTCACAGTGTACACATTCCACGTGCAATACAGCAGATTTTTATAATATTTGCACAGTGCATTGATATAAAAATAAGGATTTGGTCCTAATTGTAAGTTAATTGTAGATTTTTTAACTATATCTAGTAAACAAAAAATGTTCATTCATATTGATAAAGTATTTTAATTCAAGAATTTGCACTTAAAATGAATGCACAGCTTGTCAAAACGCCATATGAATTCATGTCCAAACAATGCTCTATGAAAATAGCAGTAAACAATAATATAATTTCCAAATATATCAACCTCATAATTTACATGTATACTACTGTTTTTACTACAGTATGTATAAAGTAATAGTACATGTAGTAGAGTTTTGTTGTGATTATTCAGCTCTCAGCTTTATAACTCAAAGAGATGTTGAGAGCCGCTATAGCAAAAAATATCAAAGGCTCTTGGAGTACAATAATATGGACTATAGTAGAGTTATTCCCTGTTCACTTAACTGTCCTGTTTGAAATTGAAATTGATTGGGCCATTTTATATGTAACTTCATGAGTCATTGACAATATTGTTCATTTTAGTCAGACAATTCAAATGGCAGTTTCAATTTTATTGCTTTTTAAGTTACTCTTCTTCTCTTCCTGTAAAGTGCAAGGCTCCTCTGGAGCATTGACGCACTGTGATTTACATTTTATTTACATTTTATGTTTCTAAAGATGCTATATAACTTAGCCCATAAAGGGACCTTTTCATAGATTTTGGCATGTATTGTAGTTTGTCATTGAATGCTTTATATTGATGAATGTAAACATAGGATCTAAAAAGCCTCAGTAAGAAACAATAATAAAACTACAGAAATAAAAGAAAGTAACCCTAAACTGGGCTCGAACCAATGACCCGGGAGTTAAAGTCTAAATTACTGGGAAAGATTGCATAGCAGTGTTTTTTTCGGTGAAATTCTGGGTCCGTAGAAGGACCCATCCCATTTTAAAAAAGTATATTTATTTCCCTAATGCGACCCTTACATTTTCCAATTGAAGATTTCCATAAATATTTATAAAAAAAAATAAGTAAAAATAAGTCACCATAGGTAAGTCAAGCTCTATAAGTGGAATTTTAAATGTGAATGTAATAATGAAATCACTTTAGTTCTCAATTTTGAACATTTTCCCATTTTCAAAATAGTTAAAAAAAATACTGGGTATGACGCCAAGCATGTTGTAAACTATTTGATATTTGAGCATGCTTATTACAAGGGCCTCTGCTCTGCAATCTGATAAGTCTTTGCATGCATCTATCAGTGTAAGCATTGAGAAAATAACAACATACCTGTAGTATAAAGATGTCTTGTTGTGAGAAAACTGGGCTTAATTCATGTGCGTAAAGTGTCATCTCAGATTAGCCCGTGCAGTCTGCACAGGCTAATCAGGGACGACACTTTCCGCTTTTATGGTATTTTTAGTTTGAAGGAAGTCCCTCCTTACAGAAAATCAAGTTTAGGCGGAAAGTGTCATCCCTGATTAGCCTGGGAGGACTGCACAGGCTAATCTGGGAGGACACTTTACTCACATGCATTATGCCCAGTTTTATCAGAACAATACACATTTAAATCAGACGTTCAAACAAATACAATACCCTGCAGAATGTGAACATCAACTTGAAACAAATGCTGATAATTGCACTAAGATTTAAAATCAATTTCGAACAGAAAGTATTTTAATAAACATCTTGATATTATATATTATTATAAAATAATGAAAATATGAAGACTGAAAAAATTCTTATATCAGAGGAAGAAAAACTTGGGAAAATGGTGCTTGATATCATGTTGATTGACTGGTTTGCTTTTATTTGCATAAGAAATAATGTAATTCTTATAATTGTTGGTGCTTGTCAGTTTTCAACATTTTAAATCAAAAGTAACTTTGTACTGGTTGCACTGATTTACACAGAACTTTAACAAAAAACATATGTACTTTAAGACCTCATGATAATTATTAACACTGAGCAAAAGTTAGTGTTCCATAATGGCTTGATGACAACATTGTATCAGAACCGGATTGTGCAGGAAATCGTAATAAAAGCCATTTGTGAGCCAAATGAAATTCTCAGCTGTAGAAATCTGATATGGATTCTTGTGATATTTTTGGATTCTTTTTTTAGCAGTTTTGAGAACTAGTTAGAAGTGTTTGCATTTATTCAGTCATTTTCTGATTTTAAGATATGTCATGTTTTAAATTATTGGAAACAAAAGGAGTTATTCAATAATCAAAACTATTTTGAGAAAGTCTACTATTTTTCTATTGCTTTAAAAATGTTGATAATATAATTTTTGCATTATCAAAATAAATATTGTGATAATGTATGAAAGTATGTTTGATAAGATTTCTTAGATTTTCATTCATTTTTAGCTCGACTATTATATATGAAATATATATAGTGGAGCTAGCCTACTCACCCCGGCGTCGGCGTTTCCGTTAGTGTTAGCGTGCAAATGTTAAAGTTTTCGTACTACCCCAATTATTTTCATTGTCCCTTGAAATATTGCTTTCATATTTTGCATACTTGTTTACCAACATGACCCCAACCTATAAACAAGAGCAGACAACTCTATCAAGCATTTTGCTATAATTATGGCCCCTTTTCCACTTAGAATATGCAGCAAATGTTAAAGTTTTCGTACTACCCCATTTATTTTCATTGTCCCTTGACATATGGCTTTCATATTTTGCATACTTGTTTACCAACATCATCCCAACCTATAAACAAGAACAGACAACTCTATCAAGCATTTTGTCATAATTATTGCCCCTTTTATACTTAGAATATGCATATTATTTATAAATCTATGTTAAAGTTTGCGTACTACCCCAAATATTTCCTATATCCTTTGACATATTGCTTTTATATGTTGCACACTTGTTAACCAACATGACCCCAACCTATAAACAAGAGCAGACCACTGTATAAAGCATTTTGACATAATTATGGCCCCTTTTACACTTATATAATTGAACATTTTGCTTAAACTTCTTTATTGATGATCACATTTTATTATTACTTTGACAAAACAACACTTACCTGAATACCACAATGGATTCCACCCAAACAATACCCCACGCCCCTACCCAGAATCCCTCCCCCCCCCAACCTCCCCCCTCCCCAAAAAAATGTTTGTTTTTTTAAACATCATCTAATAAATTACCCCACCCCACATTATACCCCATCTCTCACCCCCCCTACGCCCCCCTTACCCCCCCCCACAATTTTTTTTTTTAAATCATCTAATAAATTACCCCACCCCACATTATACCCCCCTCTCACCCCCCCCCCCTTACGCCCCCCTTACCCCCCCCCTTTTTTTTTTTAAACATCATCTAATAAATTACCACACCCCACATTATACCCTCCTCTCCCCCCCCCCCCTCTTACCCCCCCCCCCAAATTTTTTTGTTTTCCTTTTTTATTTTTGAAAGATTGTCTAATAAATGACCACACCCCACATTATACCAAATTTTTTGTTTTCCTTTTTTATTTTTGAAAGATTGTCTAATAAATGACCACACACCCCCCCCCCCCAAAAAAAAAAAAATATAATAATTTTTCTTTATTTTTTATTTTTGAAAGATCGTCTAATAAATGATTGAATATGAACAATTTCCCCAAGATGGCTTATGTTATACTGTCAAGCACTCGAATAGTCGAGTGCGCTGTCCTCTGACAGCTCTTGTTTGTCATTTCTATTATGTGTGAGCATTTCTTCTTGTCTAATGTTTAACTATTTCCTAGATTATTTAAGTTACTAAAGGCATAAAAACCTCTACAATGTTTTATGCAAATTTTGTTTTCTAATTGCAGATTTGCATAGCAGAGTGATCATTCATATTGATATTGACTGTTTCTACGCTCAAGTTGAAATGCTGAGAAATCCAGAGCTTAGGGATAAACCTCTTGGTATGTATTGGAATCCTGCATGTCTCATTATTTAGACTACAGATAAACAACAAGAGTTCAAGTTATATCAAACTGCCATCTATTGTTTGTAACCTAAAACTTGTTCAAAGAGATGCCAAGGTTTTGATTTTCTTTAAAATCATTCTGAACATTTCATGCTATTTTGAACAATGTTTTCATATAAATAAAATGCAGTTCAGCTGGACCCATATCAGTTAAAATTATCCATGACTTTTGCTTTGGTAAAGTTTAAATAATACTTTCATTTGATTGACATTTTATACGGACGTCTTGTTGCTGAATATTAAACTGTTAAATGTTAAATATTTCTGTATGATATATATTTTAAATGTTTTGTATACAGAATTCATATGATTTCAAAAAGATTTGTTGTATTTTTAATTTATTTTGCAAACAGTGTCATTTCAAAATCTTTGTTTGCAGGAATAAAGAATTTTGATTTTTAATTATTGGATGAAGTCTGTGAACAGCATTTTCACTATAAAACCATTTTTTAAATAATGTATGTATTGTAAGAAGAACATGCGAATTGGTTGAATTGATATCTCCCCCTCCCCCCCCCCCCCCCCCCAATAAACTGTGTTTATGAATCGATGCAAATCCCTTTATAAACAGTATAATCATTAAGGGTAGGGTAATAACTCATAAGTTATAATAAAGTGGAGCGTTGTAATCTCCTCATTTACATCTACACACCCATGAATTTTAATGTTGAAATCGTGTAGCTAATCTTAAATATAGGTTTGACAAGTTAGATCATACAGAAACAGCAAAGGGCAATAACTCTTGGTTAAGAAATTGCAGGGATATTTTTCTTGTGTATGGCTTTTCTTCCCATTCACGGCATTGATTTCTACACACCCATGAAGTTTTTTATGATTAAATGTTGTATCATATCAGAGACATAGCCCTGAAAAGTTACATTGTACAAAAACAACAGAGGGAAATAACTCTTATTTAAAAAAGTGACGAGTTATGGTTCTTTAGCAAGGCACTTCTCCTCATTAATATCAATACACCCATGAAGTTTCATGTTGAAATCTTGCATGGTATCCAAGATTTAGCCCTGAAAATATTCATAATACAAAAAACAAACAAAGGGCAATAACTATTTAAAGAAAGTGTAGGGTTTTGGTTCTTGTGCATGGCACTTCTACTAATTGATATCTATACACCTATGAAGTTTCGTTTTGATTTCTTATATAGTTTCTGAGATTAAGCCCTAAAACGCTTTGTGACAGACGGAGGGACAGATAGACAGACAAGACGGATAAGCTCTTTGGCAGGGGAAATGTACACTTTTGGATTCTTGCCTTTTCTCTGATAATTTTCCCCTGCCAAAGGTGGAGGGATATAAAATTGGCTTTGTCTGTCTGTCTGTTCATCTGTCATTTCATCAGTCTGTCTGTCTGTAACACCAATTTTTATGGTTACCAGTATATCTCAGAAACTATATAAGTTATAGACATGAAACTTCATTGGTGTATAGATACATGTATAAATGAGGAAAAGTGTCCTGCACATGAACCACATCCCTATACCGTTTCTTAAATTAAAGTTATTGCCCTTTGTTTTTTTGTATGATGCAATTTTTCACGGCTATATTTCAGATACCATACAAGACTTCAAAATAA
This sequence comes from Dreissena polymorpha, assembly GCF_020536995.1. Taxonomy (NCBI): domain Eukaryota; kingdom Metazoa; phylum Mollusca; class Bivalvia; order Myida; family Dreissenidae; genus Dreissena; species Dreissena polymorpha. The sequence continues at coordinate 77,668,872 of NC_068358.1, forward strand.
AACTTCATAGGTGTATTGATATAAATAAGGGGAAGTGCCATACACAAGAACAATAACCCTACACTTTCTTAAATAAGAGTATTGGCCCTTTGTTGGTTTTGTATTGCGGAACTTTTAAACTCCACATCTGAAATACGCTACAAGATTTCAATATGAAACTGCATGTGTGAATAGATGTCAATGAGAAGAATTGCAATAATCCAATTACCTTACACGTAAACATTTTTTTACAATTATACTATATAGCAGGGGATTTGCATCCAACCATAAACAAACTTCATTTTGGGATATCAATTCAACTAATTTACTTGTTACGTATTTTAATATTCTTTTGAAAGAAATAGTTTTCTACATTTTTAGCTCGGCTGTTTTCGGAGAAAACCCGAGGTATTGTCATAGCCAGCTTGTCGTCCGCCATCTGACGTCTGACGTCCGCTTTCCGCATTGTGCTAAAACCTTAATATTTTGTAAAGGTTTTGAACATTGGCTCTTAAATCAAAGTGCTTCTACCTACAACTTTGAAACTTCACATGTAGCTGCACCTTGATGAGTTCTACACGCCACACCCATTTTTAGGTCTCTAGGTCAAAGGTCAAGGTCACTGTGACCTCTAAAAAAAAAAATTCTGACAAGCTTTCGCAGCCGAGCGTGGCACCCGTTATGCGGTGCTCTTGTTTTTCTACACATACCAGTGCTTCTTGATTCTGTGATTACAGTATCTGACATTAAGAGAACAAGTACAAAAGAAATGTCATTCGTTTGTCAAAAGTTATCTAAATTATTAATGCCATGGGTTGTCTAGCATTTGCAGCTGTCTTTGTTATATTGTCAATTGAAAAGGTAACAAGATCTCACTCAACACCAACAGTCATGTTCTTATAACACATTGAATATCTTTATGTTTGTCTAAAAAGATATTGTCTTTACAAGAGCACAGACATATTTGCTATCTGTTGTGAATGTATTTTAATATGCCCTAAACATTTAATGTTGGTTTTCAACATTTTGATAATAATAGGGTCACAAAGGCACTTGCCTTTTGATAGGTTCATATGAAGATGACACGTGTCAAGGGTAAATGTATGCAAGTGTAAAATAATAAGAAAAAAGGATTTGGTAGTTGAATCACCATTGTTTATCTCTTGCTTGGTTATGAATGAATAGAACAGATCATGTTCCCCTGCACTATAACACTCATACATATAACTCTTTGCATGCTGTGAAATTTGTCGTCTGCTAAAATGTCGTCTGCTGAATTTCTAAAATTAGCATTTTTTTTCAAAGAATACTATCAGAATAGCAAACAGTTTGGATCCACATGACACGCCATGTTCTGTGGCATCTCATCTGGATCCAAACTGTTTGCAAAGGCCTTTAAAATTCGGTTCCCGCACTGAAAGGGTTAGAATACAGTGATGATATAAACTTGTTATAGCTGTTTGTTCTTTTTTTATCTTTTGTTAGGTATTCAACAAAAGTACATTATTGTTACATGCAACTATGTGGCTAGAGCTAGGGGTCTCACAAAGTTGATGACTGTAAAAGAGGCGAAGTCAAAGTGCCCTGAACTGGTGCTGGTTTGCGGAGAGGACCTTACACATTACAGAAACATGTCATATAAAATATCAAGTGAGTCTGTCGAAACTTAATTAAATGTCCAAACGTATCTAAGTTATTGTGCTAAATAGAATATCCAACAGTTTTAGTAAATTTGATTAATAGTGCATGCATAATTGAGTTTGCATCTGGATGTAAATTAGTGTTTTAAAAAAATACTTGCATGTTAAAGACAATACTTGAATGAAAGAAATGTTTAGGTTTGCTATCTTAAAAAAAAAGCTAGAATTTTAGTATAATAACTATTATAATTAACATTTGGTAGGTGATCTTAACACGTATTGGCATCACTGTCTTGATTTGTCTGTCAATCTCTCTAGCGACATGACAACAATCATGTCTTTGCATTAAAAGATTTCCAAATAACTGGGCTATAATGTAACCTTATTGAGGTTGTGTGAATGCACAACAACCTGATAGCTTTAATGTAACCGTATTAAGGTGGTGTGGATGCACAACAACCTAATGGATAAATTGTAACTTTATTGAGGTGGTGTGGATGCACAACAACCTGGTGAATAAATTGTAACCTTATTGAATTGATGTGGATGCACATCAATCTGGTGGCTAAATTGTAACCATATTGAGGTGGTGTGTTGCACAACAACCTGGTGGCTAAATTGTAGCCTTATTGAATTGGTGTGGATGTACAACAATCTGGTGGCTTAATTGTAACCATATTGAGGTGATGTGGATGCACAACAACCTGGTGAATAAATTGTAACCTTATTGAATTGATGTGGATGCACAACAACATGGTGGTTAAATTGTAACCTTATTGAGGTGGTGTGGATGCACAACAACCTGGTGAATAGATTGTAACCTTATTGAGGTGGTGTACATGCACAACAATCTGGTGGCTAAATTGTAACCTTATTGAGGTGGTGTACATGCACAACAACCTGTTGAATAAATTGTAACCTTATTGAATTGGTGTGGATGTACAACAATCTGGTGGCTAAATTGTAACCATATTGAGGTGGTGTGGATGCACAACAACCTGGTGAATAAATTGTAACCTTATTGAATTGGTGTGGATGTACAACAATCTGGTGGCTAAATTGTAACCATATTGAGGTGGTGTGGATGCACAACAACCTGGTGAATAAATTGTAACCTTATTGAGGTGGTGTACATGTACAACAATCTGACGGCTTAATTGTAACCTTATTGAGGTGGTGTGGATGTACAACAACAATCTTTGGTTAAAGATTATACCTTGGCATTCACAGTCAAAATTAAGCATAATGTTATTGATATAGGACAAGTCATGATCACCATGCATTCATAATGTTATGATTACTTGGTTGAAATGTAAACCATTATTACATTGTTCATGATGCATGTCATCTTCCTATTTAGGTCATTTTCAAATGTCATATAATAAAGTGTGTTGTTGTTTTGTGTCAAAAAAGGCTCTCAAAGTCTCCAATAACTTTTGTTCAGTCTTTTTGATTAGTGCTGCACCGAATCCAAAATTTAATCGGATCCGAATTCTAATCCAAAGGCTCGGATATCGAATATCGGTTCGAATCCTAATTTGAAAGTAAAAATACGCAAAAGAAATTATAATTTATATTGTTGTAACCAAAATTATGTTTTGAAACACCAGAACGTATATATGTCTTATGAGAAAAGTAATTAACTTTTATTATTATTATAAACTTTACAGCTACTGATATTTATACTACTTTAGCAGAATTGGTAGATGCAGCTGCAGCCGCAACAGCAGTAGTGGAAGCAGAAATAACGACATCAAAAACAAAAACAAATACTAAGTAGATGACAAAATTGACTTACGTTGTTGGAAAAAAAATATATACCCGGGTCCAGATTCCGCAAATTTCTCAAAATCGCACATACACAAAATAGTGTGAGCATTTTAACGACAAACATTAATATTAATGTCTCATATTAAACACATCTATGTCAGTCAGATATAATATGAATAACGCTGTATTTTAACAAGCAAAAAACGCATCACACGCAATCTGCAATAAGTATCAATAAAATACTTCGTAATGACCACTTATAAACCAGAATTAGTATGCTGATAAAACCCAAAATGCTTCCACACCGAGGATTTTAATTGTTTATGTGCATCGCGATTTTTCTTCTGCACCATTTTGCACCATCGAAAACGAAAGTAGACTGTGTAGTACCATGTTTTTGTCGAAAAAGTAGCTATAATTGTGACAAACTACATACCAGTCAGCCTTTCAAACAGAAAGAAACAATTTAACGAAACGTATTAGGGCGAAAGAAACAATTAACGCAAACGAAAGGTTAAACTCAAATAAGATCCGGATTCGAAACCGATTTTACCAATCACGGTTAGATCCGCGAATCCTCGTTTGGATCCTCGAAACTCGGATATTTCGGATATTCGGTGCAGCCCTTTTTTTTATCACTAATTAATGTATGAAAGGATTTTAATATTATTAAAGATTATTGTTACATATGAGAACTTGCCCTTTCATTCACAAATGGCATGTTCATCATGTTGTGGTGAAGTTAAATACATGTTATGATGGCCTTTGATGACAGTTGTTAGCAAAATTATTTAAATAATCTTAAATAAATTGTTTTTTGGTATACAAACTTAAGTACCGGTATTACATGTATTTTTAACCAGGTTTTCCGAAGGAAAAAACTGGTTATTAGATTGGCGAATGTCGGCAGGCGGGCTGGCGGGCGGGCGGAACAAGCCTGTCCGGGCCATAACTTTGTCATTCATAGTGAGTTATTAATATTATTTGGCACATTTGTTCACCATCATTAGACGGTGTGTCACGCGAAAGATTTACGTCAATATGTCCAAGGTCAAGGTCACACTTTGAGTTCAAAGGTCAAAAATGGCCATAAATGAGCTTGTCAGGGCCATAACTATGTCATTCATTGTGAGCTTTTAAAATCATTATGCACATTTGTTCACCATCACTGAACAGTGTGTCGCCCGAAAGAATAACGTCAATATCTCCAAGATCAAAGTCGCCACGACTAAAAATAGATTGATTTTGAAACAAGGGGGGTAACTTTGAACAATCAATAACAATGCACATTTTGAGTTGGTCTCCCTTTATCAGATTTTTTTTTCAAATTAATCAAGGTTGGCACGAGTAAAAATAGATTGAATCTTACACAAGAGGGGTAACAATGCACGTTTTGAATTGTCTCCCTTTATCAGACTTTTTTTTTCAAATTGAAAACCTGGTTTTGTGACAATTTTGTCCCTTGTTTTGGTATTGTTTTAACTAGAATAATTGTATGGAAATACTAGTTTTTAGCTTGAGCTTTCGAAGAAAAATTAGAGCTATGCTACTCGCCCTGGCGTCGGCATTGGTTAAAGTTTTTTATAAAGTCAAATAACTTTAACACTATCAAAGATAATTAACTCAAACTCGGAATACTTCTTTATGGCAACAAGACAACTGTGTAGGTCAAAGTGCATAACTCTGTCAGCATTATTTTAGAGTTATGCCCCTTTTAATACTTAGAAAATTGAAAATTTGGTTATGTTTTGTGTTTAGGTCCATTTTATTCCTAAAGTATCAAGTCTATTGCTTTCATACTTGCAACACTTACTAACTAATATAAGGGGACTGTGCAGGCAATGTTATGTAACTCTGACTGGCATTTTGACAGAATTATGGCCCCTTTTATACTTAGAAAATTCAAAATTTGGTTAAGTTTTGTGTTTTGGTCCATTTTACTCCTCAAGTATAATAATAATAGCTATTGCTTTCAGACTTGGAACACTCGCTAACTATCATAAGGAGAATGTACAGGACAAGTTGCATAACTCTGGTTGTCATTTTGACAGAATTATTGGCCTTTTTATGTCCCCCACCACTAAAGTGGGGGACATATTGTTTTTGCCCTGTCTGTTGGTTGGTTGGTTTGTGTGTTTGTTTGCTCCAACTTTAACATTTTGCCATATCTTTTGCAATGTTGAAGATAGCAACTTCATATTTGGCATGCATGTGTATCTCGTGGAGCTGCACATTTTGAGTTGCGAAAGGTCAAGGTCAGCCTTCGAGGTCAAATATATAGCTTGAAAGCGGCACAGAAAGGGACATAGTGTTTCTGACAAACACATATCTTGTTTATTGAATATTTTGTTAAATTTTGTGTTTATATGCACTTTACTTCTAAAGTATCTAGGCTATTGCTTTCAAACTTCAAATACTTTCTTACTATCATGAGGGTACTGAACCTGGCAAGTTGAATTTGACATTGACCCTGTAATGACATTGAATCTCAAGGTCAAATAAATAAATTTGGCTTCAATTGCCATAACTTCTTCATTTAAGATAAGATTTTTTTCATACTTTGACAAAACAACACTTACCTGGCATACCACAATGGACTCCACCCAAACCATACCCCACGCCCCACCCCAGAAATCCTTTTTTTTTTCTTATTTTTGAAATATCATCTAATAAATGACCACACCCCCACATTAATCACCGTCTCCTTCCTCCCCCCCCCCCTCCACACACACATACACAAAAAGATTTTTTTTTTTAACATGGTAAAAAAAACACACAATTATATTCCACATGATGACTTGCGTTATACTGTCAAGCAGTCGAAAAGTTGAGCGCGCTGTCTTCTGACAGCCCTTGTTATATTTTAATGTACCCATTAGTTTAACTTTCCACTTAAATAAATTCAGTGACAATTATTTTAAAACTTTGAATGTGAATTATTTATTAAATGAAAAGAGAGCTAAGGCCATGTTTTGGCTAGTGATAAATGGCGTTCTTAATGTGACACGACAGTTTGGAAAGGATGCATTCATTATCATCCAATCTATTGTCATGACAGTTCTATTGTTGGTGTTATATTCTCACTAACAACAGCTCCTCTTATCGCCTGTAGAGAAAATAAAATGAGATTATTATTGGAAAGCGTTTTAAGACAGTGCAATATTTATGACAATTTCCTCATTTTTCTTTATCCATTGTCAGTGTGTTTCCCCCAGGGATATGTTTAGACAGGACACTGCCATAAACACTGTTACATTCCAGAGACACATTATTGGCCAAGTAGGAAATGGTCTGAAAGGTTGCATTTATTTACATGATTGAAACATTTATATGTTGAGTAAGTTATGTTAAACATGTATGTACAAATAGATTACATTAATAAAAGCATGTGTTACATTTTTTTTTCAAACTTTTATTTAAAGCAATCAACAATCTGTTTGTCTTATTAAATGGCTATTTAAACGTAAATGTTTTCCTTGTTTCAGGATATTTGCAAAGTTTTTGTCCACTTGCTGAGCGACTGGGTTTTGATGAAAACTTTCTCGACATAACAACTCTTGTTAATGAACGTATGCACAAGAGTGATGCAGTATCTTTGGATGAAGTGTCAGGCCATATCTTTGCTGATCAGGCTGTTGTTGGTTGGTATTTGGTGATCAGAAGGACCCTAAATTTCTTTAGTATTAATGAATTTCTAAAATAATAAAGTTAAAGTGAAATTTCTTATTACAGCAGTAAATACTGTAGGTTTAAATGCCTGTGTCCTTTAGTGAAACTTGAAATTGTAAGGAAAGAAACAAAGCTACAAAAGAAAATAAAGTTTCATTTGCTAATATATCATATGTAACATTTCAAAGATCAACTATTATTAGCTTTTAACAATCCTAATAATATTTTGCTGAAATGTCTGGTAAAAAACGTGCCTGCAAATCGGCAGGGAAGTTAATCTCATGTGACCACATTTATTGTCCAATTTTTATGAAACTTGGTTGTTATATTGGGTCACTGAGTTCAAAAACAAGGTCAATACATAAAATACAAAAGGAAAACATGTTGACACTTTAGATGTCACATTTTTAGTCTCACTTTAGACCAATCTTCCTGAAACTATAGCTATATTGAAAACTTGGTAGCACTCTAGAAGTGAAATTTTTTATGAAATCTTCCTTAATCTTGGTCATAACATTTAAGCACCAAGAACACAGAGAGCTCTCGGGAGCTTTGAATGATACCTTGATGTCTGCTGTCAATTGGCCGTCAGTTTATGATTGTTGACTTGTTCTACTTCTTTTAACAACTTTTTCTCCTTAACCCCTTTATAAATATTGAAGATACTTCACAGGAATTATACTTTATTGACCCCCTTTCAAAGTTTTTTTAATGATTCCAGTACACAGCATATTTTGGTCACCTGAGCTTATAATAGATTTAAAAAATGAAAACTTAACAAATCTCCTCATAAACAATTGTTGTGTAACATTGTTTTTTGTTCCTCTCAAAATTAGTCCAAATCACGCCCCTGCTGTCAAAACTGGCCATGCCCAGTTGTCACAAGATCTGTAAAATGTAGTAAATTAATAATAAAAAATTGCACTGAAACCACAAAGGTCAGGATTTTTATGCCCCTGGTAGGCTGGCATATAGCATTTGAACTGTCTGTCAGTCTGTCTGTCCGTCCGTCCATCCGAAAACTTTAACATTGCCCATAACTTGTGCAATATTGAAGATAGCAACTTGATACTTGGCATGAATGTGTATCTCATTGAGCTGCACATTCTGAGTGGTGAAACGTCAAGGTCATCCTTCAAGGTCAAAGGTAAAAAAAAAAAAAATAAACAAAATAAAATCAAAGCGGCGCAGTAGGGGGCATTGTTTTTCTGACAAGCACATCTCTTGTAATATTAAGTGTGTAACTTGTGGTCCTCTACCACTTTGTTCATGATCCTGGGGTCAAAATTGACCCTGCCAAAGGGGTGACTTGTTTTCCTTATGTTAAGATAGGTGAGAGCGCTGCAACTGCAGGAAATTGAAGTTTGCTATTTGGCATTTAACTCAATTAAGTGGTCCTCTTAAAAGATTGTTTACATCTTTATCATGGTCAAAACTTGCCATACCGCAGAGGTCAAATGTGTCATAAAGACTTGCATTGTTAATAACTAAAAAAATCTTCTTTTATGAAACTGTAATAGTCAGCAGTTTAATATTTGGTCTGTAACCTTAAATGGCTTTCCTCTTCTAAGTTTGTTCAAATCATGCTCCTGTGTTTTCTAAACAAATCACGTCCCAAATTCACATTATTCATATAGACTTATTTAGTATATAAAGAGGACCACTTAAACCCATTTATGCCTAGTGGACTCTCCCATCCTTTTAAATTGGATCAATACATTTCAAAATAAGGGATGTCTAGTATATTTATTTATATTTTAGAATATTTCTTACAGAAATTCCCTTAAGCAAACAGCGCAGACCCTGATGAGGCGGCGCATTATGCGGCGTCTCATCTGGGTCTACGCTGTTTGCCTAAGCCTTTTTTCTAGACGATAGGCATAAATGGGATAATCTCTGAAACTACAAGGGTTTAGTGCTTACTGTTTGTTGTGCAATATTGTATGGAGGTTCTTACCCAAATATCAAAGCCTCAGAGTCAACAATAACTTTTCAAAGGCTGCACTCAACAGTTTGGTTTCTACATAACACTTATCAGAGAAAAAACTGTCTCTGGGTTTAGTTTTTATGCAGATGTTTTTGATCGCTTGCACTTATACTAAGCTGTCATATATTTAAGGCACCTGCGACTGTGGTTGCACTCAAAGGCTGGTCATTGGTTCCCAGATTGCTGCGGAAATCAGGGCTGGACTGCAGAGCGAGCTTGGGATTACCTGCTGTGCTGGCATCTCCCACAATAAGTTGTTGGCGAAGTTAGTGGCCAGTTGCTTCAAACCAAATCAGCAAACGGTTTTACTTCCATGCCATGCTCCTCAGCTGTTGTCTAAGCTTGAAAGTGTCAGGCAAATTCCAGGTAAGCCTTTAAATTACATTTTTAGGGCAAGATTTGTATTTGCTAGATAGCACAGTTTGAATTTTACAGGACTTTGTATGCATTGACTTCACAAACATGAAATGGGTATAAAATAGGGTGTTTTATGATAAGCTCTGAATTGCAAGTTTTTAGTTTACTTGAGATCAAAGTTTAACAGGGTTGACTATGCTTGTCAGTTACTGTTTGTCATCTTTTTACTAAAACAACTTCTCAATTTAAAAAAAAATGGAACAATCAACACTTTCTTGCCAAATAACACTGATTGGATTTTACAATTATTTCAGAAACATGCTATTTTGGCCATCGACCTTACATCCGTCAAACTATTTTGATTTGAAAAAAAAAATCATATCGCTATACTGCCATCTACTATAGTTTCTCAAATTATTTTGATTTGAAAATGGTCATATGCCTATTAAAAAGATATCAGAAATTTCTGTAGGGATTTCTAAAAAGTAACGAACAATTGTTATTCTCCCCAGTGTTCGAAATTCGCACTAGCCCGATAGCCTGGTGCTAGTTGATTTCGTTTCGGTCTAATGAATTTCCCTAGGTACTAGCCCGATCGGGCTAGTGATTTTTCCAACTTTGGAAAATAAAAAATATTATTTTCATCCATCTTTTGAACCACATATACCGTTTATTTAGCGTCGTATCGCGTTTCCTCATCTTGCCAATCATGTTGACATGCCGAGAGTTTGAATGTCAATTTTTTGTTTGACACCGTGCGTTTAAAATGCGGAACAATCCAGGTAGTTCAATATGCGGTACTTTCCGAAAACCGTACAATTCAACGAATAATGTAGATGTCCGTCATCTTTAATTTGTTATTATCTATAATTGGCGAATTAAAGCATTGCAATATCACATTTTAAAAGAATATATCAACCAAAGTATATATTGATTGCGTATTTGGTAGGTCATTTTTACTGGTTTTCATTTTCGGCAGTCAAACGATATGCATATACATAAGAAGTAACTCGATATGTTTTCGGACAGTTGTGTTCGGATACGGTATTATCCGTTGATTTTGATTTGTTTTGACGTTCTTGATGAAAAATTGAATGATGAATACACATGCAGTGTTTAAATGGTCTGGTTGATAATTGTTCGAATTGTACTCACCAGAATTGGACCTATAAAGACTATAAACAAGAACAATAAGCTAAGGGCATTGGACTCTTCCCTCTATTTGCTTTATCATACGGCCTCAGACTCTCTGCTTAACTTTTTCAGATTTATAATTTGTGACAATTGACACCTAAACATAATTTACTGACAGGATATAAACCTTTGCATCTTGACTGCATATTCTAGGTATTGATTGATGAGTACCTGCATACATAAGTATTTTAATCGAATTGAGTCATTGAAATATTATAATAACCAGAGACGTAGATAACAGAGATAAGAAGGTCGCCAAATATCGGTAAACTCTCGCCCGTCGCGGGTTTCGGCGAGATAAGCGCGCAACTGTTTGTCGGTTGCCACGGTAGTTAACACGCTTATCAACATTCCTGAAACACGCTTTCGCGTTTCAGTTTTTGCGATTTGAAACAAATGAACTGTTATGTATTATTAATATGAGAATGTATGCGGTACTATCACACAATTGTAATGTGTCAATTAAAATAAATCACATGCCGCATTGTTGTATTTAGCGATTTTATTCGCCTCCAGTTTGAAAAAACACACACCATCATAACCGGTATTTAATGATGGCCTTTGAAATACGATAAATTCAAATAAAGAAGCGATCATAATCTTGCGACAAACAACTAATAATTGGTTGTTTTAATTAGATTTTTGTTTTTCATTTTAATTGCAGTGTTTAAATTTGATAAATCCGACTGCCATTTACATGTACGATAATTTGAATAAAGCTCTGAACAAATTCGTCTTCTTATGGAGAGAATCTATTCTTGGTCTGCTCTAATCGACTGTTGTGTTCATTGTTCTCTTTAATGACCGTTAAATTCAATGCACGTTTTTACCAATTATAACATTACCACCTAGAGTACATGTATAGAAATCTTCAGACCCGTATACTGTGCCATTCTCCATAATTAAGCATATCGATCCAGTTATGAAGTTACTTTTCTGTGTCTTTTCACAATGTCTGAAACGGATATTGTGTCATGGGATGACGAGGATTTAAATCTGGATTTACTTCTAGTTATACTGATTATGATGAATATTGTGATAGTGAATTATGATGAATATTGTGATAGTGAGTTATGATGAATATTATGATAGTTAATTTGTTCAGGACTTTACTCAGTCAGTTGTGTATGAGTGCCCAGAATGCAAAGTTAATGAAAAGAACATATGGATTCCGTATGTTGTAAAAAAGCATCATCTAAACTTGAAAAGTATGTTCTCTCATGTACATTATGATTAAGTGTGTCCCGGCTTCTACAGAGGTGCCTATGCAACCATTTATGTGATAAAGTCTCTTCATAAACCTCTGTAGTAACAATTTTAGTCGGTGCAATAAAAGAATGCATGAACATAGTTTTTACAGTTTAATATTTAATCAAAACTTCATATTTCATGAACAAATATTAATACACCTTCCATAACAAAAAATAAGCAATTTATCCAACATAACACATATTAAGCAAGTTGTTGATATAACAAATAACATATTGGAAGAAAACAGCTAATATTCTGCAGTTATGCAGGCAACAAACATGTAAGATAATGCATAAGAGCCATTATCGTATGAGGCAGGGTATTAATATTGCTGAAGAAAAACCATAATCACATAATAATTTTTCATCATGGCGATTGGACTATAAATGTGACTTAGAGTGTTGACATGTTTTTACCATAGCCATATAAGGAAAAATGTCTCGCCCCCTGGCCGTGTTTTTAAAACAACCGGAACCATTTTCGAACTTGTCCGAGAAATCATTGAGACACATTGTTTGACCAAGTTTCATGAAGACCGGACAATAAATGTGGCCTCTAGAGTGTTAAAAAGGCTTTTTATAGCTATATATAGACATATAAGGAAAAATGCCCCACCCCCTGGTGCCAATGTTTTTCAACCAACCAGAACCATTTTTGAACTTGCCCAATATATCATAGGGACACATCTTCTGACCAAGTTTCATGATGACAGACCATACACCAGAACCATTTTTTAACTTGTCCAAGATATCATTGGGACAAATGTTCTGACAAAATTTCATGGATTGGACAATTTATGTGGTCTCTAAAGTGTTAACAAGGCAAATGTTGACGCCCGACAACACACTGCGCATGACAGACAAAAGGTGATCACAAAAGCTCACCAATGGCACACTGTGCTAAGGTGAGCTAATTGGCAAAAAGATAATCCCTAGATTACACTAGAAATGTGTTCCCACAAAAAATGGTCTTGAGCAACTTCCTAACAATGAACATACATACACAATAGTGTGTCCTGCTTCATTTACACATACTTTCATACTTAATATGTTTTGCCATTGCTTTGATCTGAATGTAAACAGAGCATTTCCAGGTCTCTTGCGTGCATATGGACAATATATGGCTTTGGATCACTTCCTTAAGTATGTAACACTCAACCCTGATAGGTACATTGATCTCAACTTGGCAGACTCCAACGGCAGCTGAGCCTGGTTCGGTTGTTGACGATGACAAACCACACTTAGTTGCTTTGTCTTCATACAATGCGATGTTGAGAGAAGTATCGTCCTCAGTTCTCAGTTATGGATTCATCCTCATTGAGCAGGAGACGATCGACAAGTGCTGTTCGGGATGATTCATCAAGTAAATATCGAGATCGCTTTTGCACCCCATCACTCAGTCGCTCCCTCCTGGGCCTGGCCAAACTGAGAATACCAATGAGCATGGCAGATGAGCACCAAATCATATGATATTTATTATATGCTATTCTAAATTTAGATGAAAAATATAAATGCCTCATAAAATTTATAAAAAAGGCATATAAACATGCATTTTTTAATGTTTCCTAATGAATTCATGAATACATTCATTGTCATATTTCAGCAAATGAACACAGAAAGACAATTAACAACCAATCCACCATTTACACCACACGATACCTGGTAATAAGTCAAAATATTGTCTTGTTACCAGGTATTGTGTGGTATTAAATATTACCTGAGCTAACCCACCTTATTAAATTACTTTACTATATAATAAATTGATCAACAAGAACCATTAGGATTAATATTGAATTCTTATATTAATAATTACACGACTAAATTTATAAATTAAATCATATATTTATTATTTAATGATTTATTAATTTAAACCTTCCTCAACTTATAAAACAGAAGCACTTTTTAATTAAGCACATTCATCAACGGTTTGAACTACACAACATAAACAAACTATTATTTATACGAATTCACACAAAGTAATATTGCGAATGAGTATGACGCCTAATTATACATGATTATTATAAAAAGTTGATTAAATTTGGGAGGGCTAATAATATGTTCCATAGAACATGCTGTCACCATATCTGGCACCATACTGTCCTGCCATAATAAATTTGAGATCTATCTACTGATAATGCATATTTCACCCATATAGCCATAAACTAGATGACTGAATTGGCAGTTCTGTATGGAATATTACATAACATTAGTAACTAGGGTCAATTTTTACATCTGCCTTGGAAGGTTTTTATGGATATTTGGGAAAGCTAAGAAAGGAATAAAGGAATCCCTAACTGTGTGCACTTAAATTTAATCAAGATAATTTAATAACAGAGATATGCTAAGTTTTATTGTTTTTGAAATCAATAATAATGAGGCATTTAACCATATTCATATTATAATTAAATTTCTTTATTGTAAATTAACATCCACATGTTGAAATTGAGCTTTAATTCTATTCAATACTGTCAACTGTCATCAGAATGCTTGAAATCAAAATTTTCACATAATCTTTCTCCTCGAATTGCCAGCATGAGTACATTCTTTGTAACAAATTTATTTTTTATTCATTTTTGTATAATTTCAATCATATTGGGATATAATTATTTTAAAATAAAAAGCAATTTTAACACAGTCTTTAAGCTTTGTTGCAGAAAATCAAAAGGGCTGAATGAAAATGTCTGAAAAACTGGGTCAATTAAAAATTGCACAATTCCATTATTTAAAGGAATATCACAATGAAATTATGGGCAGCCATAAAACTAAATCTGCTCTGTAAAATAATTAAGTTTATGTTACAGGCCATAGTATATGTTTTAAGTTTTAGTGATTACAACTATGAAGGAGTTAAATGGAAACTTTTTATGGATTAAAACATTCACCTGCAAAATGGGGTGTATAAAATATGGTGTAACTTTCTGAAGCAAAGAAATATCACTATGAAACTAAGGAGCTAAATAAAGTTCAATCAGCACTGTAGAAAATATCAGTTATTATATGAAGCAATGTACCCCATTTTAGCTTTGGTCACTCAAAATATAAAGTTTTTTGCGGAAAATAGAAACGGCTGTATGCAAATACCTGAAATGCAGAATAAATTACCACTTGCAGAATTTCATTATTTAACGGAATGTCAAAATGAAAATTTGGGCAGACATAAAACTCAATTGGCAAAAAAAGATACCATATTTGATGCGATACATAGTTTATATTTGATGTTTTAGTCGCTGCAACTATGAAATGTTTGGATTGAAACAATTTTTGGCTTAAAGAAGTCACCTGCAAAGTGGGGTAAATAAAATATGTTGTAATTTTCTTATGCAAAAGAATATCACACTGAAAATGTGGGACTATAAAATTTACAATTAGCACTCTTTAAAAATATAAGTTATGATATATTGCAATGGACCCTTTTTTTAGCTTTGGTCACTCAAAATATGCAAGGTTTTTGCGGAAAATCAAAACGACAGAATGCAAATACCTGAAAAACAGGACAAATTAAAACTTGGATAATTTCATTATTAAAAGGAATATCAAAATGAAAATAAGGGCAGCCTTAAAACTCAGTCTGCACTTTAAAATGATACCATTGATGATATGATGCGTAGAACATGTTGTCAGTTTTAGTCGTTAAAACTATGAAGAGTTTGGATTAAAATAATTTTTGGCTTATAGCATGCACCAACAAAATGGGGAAAATTTAATTTGATGTCAATTTCTTATTCAAAGGCATATCACAATGAAAATATGTGACTTAATAAATTACAATTAGCACTTTAAAATAAAAAAATATAAGTTATGATATGATGCAATGCACCCTTTTTTAGCTTTGGTCACGCAAAACATGCAAGGTTTTTGCGGAAAATCAAAACGACAGAATGCAAATACCTGAAAAACAGGACAAATTAAAACTTGGATAATTTCATTATTGAAAGGAATAAAATTAGGGCAGCCTTAAAACTCAGTCTGCACTTTAAAATGATACCATTGATGATATGATCCATAGAACACGTTGTCAGTTTTAGTCGTTAAAACTATGAAGAGTTTGGATTAAAATAATTTTTGGCTTATAGCATGCACCAACAAAATGGGGAAAATTTAATTTGGTGTCAATTTCTTATTCAAAGGCATATCACAATGAAAATATGTGACTTAATAAATTACAATTAGCACTTTGAAAAAATATAAGTTATGATATGATGCAATGCACCCTTTTTTAGCTTTGGTCACTGGAAATATGAATGTTTTTTATGGAAAACCAAATTGGCTGAAAGCAAGTATGTGAAAAATAGGGTAAAATTAAAACTTGCACAACTTCATTATTTAATGGAATATCACACTGAAAATATGGGCAGACATAAAACCCAATCAGCACTTTAAAATGAAACCATATATGATGTGATCCATAGTTTATATTCGAAGTTTTATTCGCTAAAACTATGAGGAGTTTAAATAGAAAATCAAATGCATCGGCAAAATGGGGTAAATAAAATCTGGTGTAATTTTATTATCTAACAGAATATCACTATAAAAAGGTGTGAATTCATTAAACCGAATCAGTACTTTAATACAAAAATCAAATTTAATAATATTTAGGTCATATTTCTTAGTTAAATGTGTCACAAGTTTACTGCAATTGGAGCAAAATGTGTGTTTACCGAGAATAGCGTAAAAATGCAGTAATGTTCGTAACGATTCTTACCGTAACCTCCAATGATGTCCCTTGTTTACTGAACTGGTCTGGTGAAAACATTATCCAGCAATTTAAAAATAACATATTCAGTCAATCTCAACAAAGAACTCGCTCTAAATTCGCTCTTTAGTTTGTAGCTTTTACCCGCTTCGCAAACAAAATGGCGTCGTCTATATTTTTCTTCAAGTCTCGCGAAATCCCGTAACGGGTGAGAACTCGGCACGCTTTATTATATAAAATGGGTGACTTTCCAGTCTCTGTTATCTACGTCTCTGTAATAACATTTCCAGTAAATTGGGATAAACTGTTATTTGCAATTCTTATCAATTACACCCTACCTGCAATAACCACTATCTAACTGTCCAAAATAAAGACTTCTTTTAAGAACGTGTGATAAACAGTTCGGGCAAGTAAACTTTGGTTCGGGCTAGTGAAAAATTCCATCTAGTAGCCTGAACGGGCTAGTGGTTTCAAAAGGGAAATGTGCACACTGATGCTCCCCCAAATTTTTTTTGAGGGGGAGCATATAGTCGCCGCTTTGTTTGTCCGTCCATGTGTCCATCCGTCCGTGCACAATTTTTGTCTGGGCTATTTCTCAGCAATTAATGACCGGAATTCAATTAAACTTTATGGGAAGCTTCACTACCAAGAGGAGATGTGCATATTATCAGCCAGTTCTGGTCGGATGATTTTTCACAGAGTTATGGCCCTTTGAAAATTTCCATTAACTGTACATATAGTGCAATTCTTGTCCCCCCAACTACTAGACATTTCCTTTTATTAACCAGGTTTTCTGATGGAAAAAAACTGGTTATTAGATTGGCGAATGTGGGCGGGCGGGCGGGCTGGCGGGCGGAACAAGCTTGTCCAGGCCGTAACTTTGTCGTTCATTGTGAGATTTTAAAATCATTTGGCACATTTGTTCATCATCATTAGACGGTGTGTCGCGCAAAAGAATTATGTTGATATCTCCAAGGTCACAATTTGAGTTCAAAGGTCAAAAATGGCTATAAATGAGCTTGTCCGGGCCATAACTTTGTCATTCATTGTCAGATTTTAAAATCATTTGGCGCATTTATTCGCCATCATTAGACAGTGTGCCGCGCAAATGAATTACGTCGATATCTCCAAGGTCAAGGTCACACATTGAGTTCAAAGGTAAAAAATGGCCATAAATGAGCTTGTTCGGGCCATATCTATGTCATTCATTGTGAGATTTTAAAATCATTTGGCACATTTGTTCACCATCATGGGACGGTGTGTGGCACGAAAGATTTACGTCAATAATTCCAAGGTCAAGGTCACCACGACTAAAAATATATTTATTTTGATACAAATGGGCTTAATTATAAACAATTATCAGATAAAGAGAGACAACTTAAACTGAACTGATTAAATCTGACTTTTTTCACATTTAAAAAACCTGGTTTTGTGACAATTTTGTTCCTTGTTTGAATATAAAGTGCAATTATATTGTTTGCAATTGTGACAAAAAAAACTTTGGGGAGCATCACCCGTCTCCGACGTTTTTTTGTTCATTTTTTCTTTAGGTTTTGAACTTCTTGTGTTTTTTTTATTATTTGTATCAGTTTTGTAGCTCATCAATTTTTTGAAAAAAATTATGAGCTATTGTCATCACCTTGGCGTCAGCGTCGGCGTCCGGTTAAGTTTTGCGTTTAGGTCCACTTTTCTCAGAAAGTATCAACGCTATTGCATTCAAACTTGGTACACTTACTAACTACATGTATCATGAGGGGACTGGGCAGTCAAAGTTAGATAACTCTGGCGTGCATTTTGACAGAATTATGTGCCCTTTTTATACTTAGTAAATTGAATATTTGGTTAAGTTTTGTGTTTAGGTCCATTTTGTTCCTTAAGTATCAAAGCTATTGCTTTCATACTTGCAACACTTACTAACTATCATAAGGGGACTGTGCAGGCAATGTTATGTAACTCTGACTGGCATTTTGACAGAATTATGTGCCCTTTTTATACTTAGAAAATTGAAAATTTGGTTAAGTTTTGTGTTTAGGTCCACTTTATTCCTAAAATATCAAAGCTATTGCTTTCAAACTTGCAACACTTACTAACTATCATAAGGGGACTGTGCAGGCAAAGTTATGTAACTCTGCCTGGCATTTTGACAGAATAATGTGCCCTTTTTATACTTAGAAAATTGAAAATTTGGTTAAGTTTTGTGTTTAGGTCTACTTTATTCCTAAAATATAAAAGCTATTGCTTTCATACTTGCAACACTTACTAACTATCTTAAGGGGACTGTGCAGGCAAAGTTGCATAACTATGGTTGTCATCTTGACGGAATTATGGCCCTTTTTTGACTTAGTAACTTTGAATATATGGTTAAATTTTGTGTTTAGATCCACTTTACTTATTAAAGTATCAAGGCTATTGCTTTCAAACTTCAAATACTTTCATGCTATCATGAGGGTACTTGACCTGGCAAGTTGAATTTTACATTGACCTTTGAATGACCTTAACTATCAAGGTCAAATTATTAAATTTTGCAAAAATTGCCATAACTTCTTTATTTATGATTAGATTTGATTGATACTTTGACATAACAGCTCTCACCTGACATACCACATTAGACTCCACCCAAACCATCCCCCACGCCCCCCCCCCCCACTCCAGAATCCCCCCACAATTTTTTTTTCATTTTTTTAAAGATCATCTTATAAATGACTACACCCTCAGCCTATACCCGCCACCGCCCCCCCTCCCCCCAATATTTTTCTTAAACATGGTTAAAAAACAAACAAAAATATTTATTTTTTTATTTTATTTTTGAAATACCTTCCAACCATCCCACCCAAGAATATCCCCCCCCCCCCCCAAAAAAAAATAAATAAATAATTTGTGTTTGCATTATTTTTCATATTTTTGGAAGATAATGTAATAAATGACCACACACCCACACTATTACACCCCTCTCCACCCTACCCCTCCCTATTTTGTGATTGAAGTATTGAGATAGGTCCCTTCACCTTTAAAAGAAAAATAGATGAGGGGTCTGCACCCGCAAGGCGGTGCTATTGTTTAATTATTTATCAATCATAATTGTTGAATAGAGTTCTGTTTCTGTTATGACAGCTATTTAGCTGGAGGTTTTTAATGGATTATGCTATTTTTATTTATAATTGCTGGTTCATCATTAGGAGCGTGATACCGATGCTTGACTCGAAACTTTTGTGAACATGCTATAACAATATCAAACATCATGATTAAACTCTGGTAGGGATCTGGGGAAATCTTGGCCCTTTTGTTGTCAATATAAAAAACTGTTAGGTGAGATTATGCATATGGGAGTAAGATTGGTGATGAGTCCACTATTTATTGAAACAAAAGTAAACTTTTTGGTTCCCATTCTATGCATGTAAAGATGTAATAGTATTTAGCATCTGACAGGACTCCAACTAAATTATTGCGCAATAAAAAAGTATCGTTTGTTACATTTATTTTGATATTTTAATTGCCTGTAGGAATAGGTCATGCAACTGCAAAGAAACTTCAAGAACTTGGTATTGTGACTGTTGATGACATGCTGGAGGCAGACTTTCGTTTAATTGAAGATGCTTTTGGAAATGTTGCCATAGAAACCATGAAAAATCTCTGTCAAGGAGTAGACAACTCTCCAGTAGTGGTATTCGGACCACCACAGGTATGTAAACTCTATGAAGATATACCTGTTATCGTTTATAAAATAAAATCAGTTATCAGTTATTTTCCTGCATACAGTCTGTCTGTCTGAATCTTACTGCGTTATCTCAAAAAGTATTTAAATTGGGTTAATTATACCCCCACAAAAGAAGTTTAGAGGGGTATATAGGTCACAATATACCAAAAGATTTCCTTAACAAATTCAATGTAAAACCGACAACTACAACGAAAAATTAAGTCAAACTTTTGCGCGTAGACACCCCCATACCCATACCTTTTCTTAAAGAGCATGCCAAGCCGAATGGATTTACACAATAAAAAAGATAGGTCATCCAGTATGTAAGAAAGAACTCGACGCGAATCAACGGTCACTGTTTTAAGGCCACCTTTTTACCAGCTGGTCTCAAGTTGATGAGGGTTTCCCGCCATCTGTCAAAATCTCATGTAGTCTCCAACCTGTAAGCAAAACACTGAATTTGTAGTATACAACAATGTATTCCCTACCACATGCACACAGAAATCATCAAAAATAAAGTCATGGCATGTGCCCATACAGATAATTGTGTCTTCAAATAAATGACGTTCCATTCTTTAGAGGGTATAGCATTGAACACAAAAATAATTTAGTATATTGTAACTTAAAGGAGTGAACATGTCTGTCTGTCGGTCTGTCTGTCTGTCCGTATTAAGTGTCCGCTCTTTAATTCAAGTAGTTTTCATCCGATCTTCACCAAACTTGGTCAGAAATTGTATCTACATGATGTCTAGGCCAGGTTCGAACATAGGCCTTGCCGGGTTAAAAACTAGGTCACGGGGTCACTAAGTGCGTTTTAAACATTCAGCATGTTGTCCGCTCTCTAATTCAAGTAGTTTTCATCCGATCTTCACCAAACTTGGTCAGAAGTTTTGTCTAGATAATCTTAAGGCCAAGTTCGAACATGGGCCTTGCCGGGTCAAAAACTAGGTCTTGGGGTCACTTAGTGCGTTTTTTAACATTCAGCATGGTGTCCTCTCTTTTTCAATAAGTTTTCATCCGAT
Organism: Dreissena polymorpha; assembly: GCF_020536995.1. Lineage (NCBI taxonomy): Eukaryota > Metazoa > Mollusca > Bivalvia > Myida > Dreissenidae > Dreissena > Dreissena polymorpha. The sequence goes on from NC_068358.1 coordinate 77,690,127, forward strand.
CTTCACCAAACTTGGTCAGAAGTTTTATCTAGATGATCTGAAGGTCAAGTTCGAACATGGGTCATGCAATATCAAAAACTAGGTCACAGGGTCACTTAGTATGTTTTACACATTGAGCATGGTGTCCACTCTCTATTTCAAGTAGTTTAAATCCAATCTTCACCACACTTGGTCAGAAGTTGTAACTAGATTATATGTAGGTCAAGTTCGAACATGGGCCATGCCGGGTCAAAAACTAGGTCATGGGGTCACTTAGTGTGTTTTAAACCTCACCATGTTGTCCGCTCTCTAATTCAAGTAGTTTTTATCCAATCTTCACCAAAATTGGTTAGAAGTTGTATCTTGATAATGTCTAGGGCAAGTTTGAATATGGGTCATGCCGGGTCAAAAACAAGGTCACGGGGTCACTTAGTGCGTTTTAAACATCACAATGTTATCCGCTCTCTAATTCAAGTAGTTTTCATCCAATCTTCACCAAACTTGGTCAGAAGTTGTATCTAGATGATGTCAAGGTCAAGTTTGGATATGGGTCATGCCGGATCAAAACTAGGTCACAGGGTATCTTTGTGCGTTTTAAACCTCACCATGTTATCCGCTCTCTAATTCAAGTAGTTTTCATTCAATCCTCACCAAACTTGGTCACAAGTTTTATCTTAATGATCTCAAGGACAAGTTTGAACATGGGCCATTCCTGGCCTAAAACTAGGTCACGGGCTTACTAAGTGCGTTTTTAACATTCAGCATGGTGTCCGCTCTCTAATTCAAGTAGATTACATCCGATCTTCACCAAACTTGGTCAGAAGTTTTATGAAGATGATCTTAAGGCCAAGTTAGAACATGGGCCTTTCTGGGTCAAAAACTAGGTCAAGGGGTCACTTTGTGTGTTTTAAAAATTGAGCATGGTGTCCGCTGTTTTTTGTGAAGATGACATGCAAAATATTATGTGTCAATGCGGCATGTGGGGGTATTCGTCATGTCTGTGACAAAGCTCTAGTTAAACTTGAAATGTGGATAGATAGCCTTGTGGGAAATTTGCACGTTTTTTATTTGTTTTATCGTATGAAAATTATGGTTCTATAGCTAGAAAAACAAAAACTCTGCTTTGATTCCTGCCATTACTCAAAAATTCTAATCAAGGTAGAAGAAGCATGTTCTGTGTAGAGAGGGCCATCTGGGGAATATGCTGGTTATGTCAGTTTTTCCTGAGACTAAATGTGTGGTTGTTATGCATACAAATGTTAGGATTAAACAAATAATAAAACAACTAAATTCTGCAACCTGGTGTTACTATACAAATAATGTTAGCTTGGTTTACAAAACTTTATACCTGGAAAAGGTCCATATGGAAAATATGTTATTTCAATTTTGTTTGTCTGTCCGCCTGTCAATCAGATGAAAATGGTGTTCTTTGATAATGCAAAAAGTTATTAAAACACTTTCTTATGTGAATGTGGAATAAGACAGTAAACAATGAATTAAAATCATTTTGGTGATTGTCTAGACAAAACGGTTTGTTTTATGTTCTTTACTAACTTTTTTTAAAGATTTCTCTTTGTTCTTGACGTACAAAAAGCCTTTTTGCGTGATTTTTAGCTCATCTATTTTTTGAAAAAAGTTTATGAGCTATTGTCATCACCTTGGCGTCGGCGTCGGCGTTGGCGTCCGGTTATTTTTTTGCATTTAGGTCCACTTTTCTCATAAAGTATCAATGCTATTGCATTCAAACTTGGTACACTTACTTACTATCATGAGGGTACTGGGCAGGCAAATTAATGTAACTCTGACTGGCATTTTGACAGAATTATGTGCCCTTTTTATACTTAGAAAATTGAAAATTTGGTTAAGTTTTGTGTTTAGGTCCACTTTATTCCTACAGTATCAAAGCTATTGCTTTCATACTTGCAACACTTATTAACTATCATAAGGGGACTGTGCAGGCAAAGTTGTGTAACTCTGACTGGCATTTGGACGGAATTATGGGCCCTTTATACTTAGAAAATTGAAAATTTGGTTAAGTTTTGTGTTTTGGTCCACTTTACCCCTAAAGTATCATAGATATTGCTTTCATACTTGGAACACTCGCAAACTATCATAAGGGTACAGTAAAAGGACAAGTTGCATAACTCTGGTTGTCATTTTTACGGAATTATGGCCCTTTTTTTACTTTAACTTTGAATATATGGTTAAATTTTGTGTTTCAATCCACTTTACCTCTAAAGTATCAAGGCTATTGCTTTCAAACTTCAAATAAGTTCATGCTATCATGAGGTTACTGTACCTGGCAAGTTGAATTTTACCTTGACCTTTGAATGACCTTGACTCTCAAGGTCAAATTATTAAATTTTGCTAAAAATGCCATAACTTCTTTATTTATGATTAGATTTGATGGATACTTTGACAAAACTACTTTTACCTGACATACATCAATAGACTCCACCCAAACCATCCCCCGCGCCCTCCCCCCTCCTCCCAGATTCCTCCCCCCGAATCTCCCCCCCTATTTTTTTTTTTAAAGATCATCTCACAAATGACCACCACACCCTCACACTATACTATACCCACCCCACCCCACCCCCCAAATTGTTTTTTTTTGAACCGTTAAAAAAAACACAAATCTTTATTTTTATTATTTTATGTTTGAAATACCGTCCAACCTACGCACCCAAGAATACCCCCCCCTCCACACCCCCCCCCCCCCCGGAATGCGCCCCCCCTATTTTTTTTTAAGATCATCTCACAAATGACCACCACACCCTCACACTATACTATACCCCCCCCCCCCCCCGAATCCCCCCCCCCCCGAATCCCCCCCCCCCCCCGAATCCCCCCCCCCCAATTTTTTTAAGATCACAAATGACCACCACACCCTCACACTATACTATACCCCCCCCCCCCCGAATGCCCCCCCCCCCAATTTTTTTAAGATCATCTCACAAATGACCACCACACCCTCACACTATACTAGATCCCCCCCCCCCAATTTATTTTTTTGAAACGGTTAGAAAAACACACATATTTATTTTTATTAATTTATGTTTGACATACCATCCAACCATCGCACCGAAGAATACCCCCACCACCCCCTCCGTCCCCACCCCCCCTTTCCCCCCCCCCCCCCCCCCCGTTTTTTTTTTTTTTTTAAGATCAACTCACAAATGACCACCACACCCTCACACTATACAATACCTCACCACCCCACCACCCCATTTTTTTTTTAACGGTTAAAAAAACACAAATATTTATTTTTATTATTTTATATTTGAAATACCGTCCAACCATCGCACCCAAGAATACCCCCCCTCCACCCCCCCAGCCCTTCCCGGATTTCCGCCCCCCCTATTTTTTATTTTATTTTTTTTTTTTTTTTTTTAAGATCATCTCACAAATGAACACCACACCCTCACACTATACCCCCCCCCCAACCCCACCCCCCCCCCCCCCCCCCCCGAATTTTTTTTATTTGTTTTCGCATTTTTGTCCACACCCCCACACTATACACCCCTATTCACTCCACCCCTCCCTCCTTTGTGATTGAAAAATGAGAGTCCCTTCACGTTTAAAAAGAAAATAGATGAGCGGTCTGCACCTGCAAGGCGGTGCTCTTGTTTATTTTTGATTCACAGTGTTTTTATCATTCAACTGCATTTTTCAACAGTTTGCATGCATGCATGGACACGCTTTCATTTTTTCAGGATAAGGCATTTCATATAAAAAGTGTCATACTTTGTTTACAACAGAAATAATCTGAATGTCTATTTCAGACGACACATCATTTTTAGCTTGACTATTATATATGAAATATATAGTGGAGCTATCCTACTCACCCCGACGTCGGCGTTCCCGTTAGCGTTAGCGTGCAAATGTTAAAGTTTGCGTAGTACCCCAAATATTTCCTATGTCCCTTGACATATTACTTTAATATTTTGCATACTTCTTTACCAACATGACCTCAACCTATTAACAAGAGCAGACAACTGTATCAAGCATTTTGTAAGAATTATGGCCCTTTTTTCACTTAGAATATGCATATTATTGATAAATCTATGTTAAAGTTTGCGTACCACCTCAAATATTTTCAATGTCCCTTGACATATTGCTTTTATATTTTGCAAACTTCTTTACCAATATGACCCCAATCTATAAACAAGAGCAGACAACTGTTTCAAGCATTTTGTAAGAATTATGGCCCTTTTTTCACTTAGATTTATGTTGCGTACTACCTCAAATATTGTCAATGTCCCTTGACATATTGCTTTCATATTTTGCAAACTTCTTACCAACATGACCCTAATCTATAAACAATAGCAGACAACTGTATCAATCATTTTGTAAGAATTATGGCCCTTTTTGTCTTAGTAAATGAATATTTTGTTAAATTTTGTATTTTGATCCACTTGACATCTAAAGTATCAAAGCTATTGCTTTCAAACTTCAAATATTTTCTAACTATCATGAGCCCAGAGGGTACTGTAACTGCCAAGTTCAATTTGACCTTGACCTTTGAATGACCTTGACTCAAGGTCAAGATTAAATTTTAGCTAAATTGCCATAACTTCTTTATTTATGATAAGATTTTATTAATACTTTGACAAAACAACACTTACCTGAATACCACAATGGATTCCACCCAAACAATACCCCACACCCCAACCCATAATCCCTGCCCCCCCCCCCCCCAAATTTGTTATGTCCCCCACTATAGTAGTGGGGGACATATTGTTTTTGCCCTGTCTGTTGGTCTGTTGGTCTGTTGGTTGGTTGGTCTGTTGGTTTGCGCCAATAACTTTTGCAATATTGAAGATAGCAACTTGATATTTGGCATGCATATGTATCTCATGGAGCTGCACATTTTGAGTGGTGAAAGGTCAAGGTCAAGGTCATCCTTCAAGGTCAAAGGTCAAATATATGGGTCAAAATCGCTCATTTAATGTACACTTTTGCAATATTTTAATATTCAAGATAGCAACTTGATATTTGGCATGCATGTGTATCTCATGGAGCTGCACATTTTGAGTGGTGAAAGGTCAAGGTCAAGGTCATCCTTCAAGGTCAGAAGTCAAATATATGTGACCAAAATCACTCATTTGATGAGAATTTTTGCAATATTGAAGATAGCAACTTGATATTTGGCATGCATGTGTATCTCATGGTGCTGCACATTTTGAGTGGTGAAAGGTCAAGGTCATCCTTCAAGGTCAAATATATTGGTCAAAATTGCTAATGTAATGTCACTTCTGCAATATTGAAGCTAGCAATTATATATTTGACATGCATGTGTATCTTATGGAGCTGCACATTTTGAGTGGTGAAGGGTCAAGGTCAAGGTCATTCTTCAAGGTCAAACGTCATATACGGGGTCATAGTGTTTCACAAACACATCTTGTTTTTTTCCTTTTTTTTATTTTTGAAAGGTCATCTAATAAATGACCCCACCCCACATTATACCCCCCTCTCAACCCCCCTACCCCCCCCCCCCTCAAAAAAAAAATGTTTTTTTCCTTTTTATTTTTTTATTTTGAAAGATTGTCTAATAAATGACCACACCCCACATTAACCCCCCCCCCCCACCCAACCCAAAAAGAATATTTTTTTCTTTGAAACATGGTTGAAAAAAACAACAACAAATATTTATTTACTTTATTTTTGAAGGACCATCCAAACTTCCCACCCAAGCTATTGCTATCAATCTTGAAATAAAAAAGCTTATTACTTTGTTTTATGTCTTTACAAATGTTCAATAGATTGTGGAAAATATACCTGAACTATTACCTTGTCCTTATTGAATAATTTGAACAATTACCCCATGATGGCTTACGTTATACTGTCAAGCACTCGAATAGTCAAGCGCGCTGTCCTCTGACAGCTCTTGTTATGCTTTCTGTTGATCAACTTTTAAAATTGTAATGGAATTAACAAAAGCAAAATATTTGTTCTTAATGTCAATAGTCTCATTTTGAGAAACGAAAGAAATGGCACTGTTGATAACTTGTACAAACAGTTTAATTCTGCATTTGCGAAGAGTTCAAATCTATTTGTGTGAACTCCATGTCCTAGAGTAAATTACTGGAATGAATACATGTAGTTAAAATCTATTTGTGTGAACCAATTCAATTTATTGTGTTTACTTCCATAAACTATTTAAATATACTTTTTTAACAGTGTATATCTACTTTCATGGACAGTTTAAATTAAATTATTTAAACCAACATATTAATTTATGTACCTATTTTTTTCCTCACTTTGATATAATCTGCTCTTCACTTTAATTTATAATGCAATCAATTACATAGAACATTCGCTGTTGAGTATTGTTTCATTTTCAGACTATTAGTGATGAGGATTCCTTCAAAAAGTGTTCATCATTGGCAGATGCTCGAGTGAAGATATCACAACTTCTTCGCAGTATTCTCTTAAGGTAAATTACAACGATCATTGTTTTTATGTCCCCCACCACTATAGTGGGGGACATATTGTTTTTGCCCTGTTTGTTTGTTTGCTCCAACTTAAACATTTTGCCATAACTTTTGCAATATTGAAGATAGCAACTTCATATTTGGTATGCATGTGTATCTCATGTAGCTGCACATTTTGAGTGTGAAAGGTCAAGGTCATCCTTCAAGGTCAAAGGTCAAATATATAGCTCCAAAGCGGCGTAGAAGGGGGCATAGTGTTTCTGACAAACACATATCTTGTTTTACAAATAATAGTTAATGTAATAGTAGGTTTTAAACTTTCTTTATTCAATTAAAACAAATTCAAGAATTCAAATAACAATTAGTATTGTTCAATTCAAAAAGAAATAACAAACGTGCAGAATAAAATGATCACTGTTACGTGACACCATTGATAAGTCTCTGCCCATATGTTATTGATAACTCAATGACTCCATTATATTTACATGAATTTTGTTTATCATGTCTGTTACAGAACAAAAACTTGATGTTTTGGAACAAATGTTGAACTATTCAGTAATTGCATGTGCCATAAGCGCCTGTGTTTCAGCAATGCGCACGTATTGCTTAGCTGAACTCTGCTCTAATAAATGATATCAAAGACGGTTTAGTGATATTCGGGTTACAATATACATGAACAATAAAGTACGATTTTCAGAGCATCACCAATTTGATTCCTGTTTATGCCCCCGTTATATGGAGGGATATAGATTTGCCTTTGTATGTCCACCCTTTTTTCCGTAACTATAGTACTGATGCTAGATGGATTGACCTTTGCAAACGTATCAACCACCATATGGACTCAAGCCCCTCCATATTTCCATTTGCACCATTCTTCTAAACCCGAGCAGTTGCCCTTTTTATACAACATCAGTTTACATTTTTCGCTTGTGTCGCACCGAAATCAAACGGCCTGACACATTACAAAATATTAATCATCATGTGAACGTGCACACTGCTTTATGTGAAAAGTATGTCTGTTAGAGGATTGCAACTGTACACACATATAAATTGGCGTGTGACTTTACATTCATACTTTGGTTTAGTTTTTCAAGCATAGTGGGGTATTCGGACAAAGGCGTTATTCGAGGTCTTCCGTGTCATAAGGACACATTTTAGTCTTGAGCGTACATTAATGCTTAAATGATATTATATAGACGTTTGCAGAGATCCTTAAAATTTTAAGACCACCCTCTATGGCATTAACGGACAGTGTGTAATCCGCTATCATGTTTAGGTTGGTGGAGGATGGGCGTATCCCTCACACGCTGAGACTATCTATCCGGCGCATGTCTGACACAAATCGCTATAGCAACAGGGAGAGCAGACAGTGTCCTATACCGGGCAGCGTTTTCAACCGATTTTCTGCAGGTGATGCTGCTGTGTTCATTGTTAATTTTTTTTCACTAGTGATATTTTTACAATAGGTTTTATAAAAAGTGTAACATGATTTTGTCTTAGTTCTCTACAGGAGTTGCGTTTTTAACTGAATTGAAATATTTAATGTATATCATGCCCTAAAGTCCAAGCCCACTTCAGTTTTGATTTGCCGAGCTGTTAATTCATGCTTAATTCTGTCCGGAAGTAATTTGTGCATTTGTCATGCACATCTTATTATTGTATGTCGAGCAATAAACGTATTGTCTGATTAGTTCATGTTTAAATAAAAAAATCCGAACATAATTTTAAAAATGTCTTAAAATAAAATCTCTACTTTGACTTTTAATATACAGATTTCGTTTTAAATTATTATGATATATTTGTGATTAATCACAGGTAGAGTTGGGATGCTTAATATGAATAAGTAAGATTTAAAAACCATAGACATTACAGACATACTTATCCTAGTTAGTATTAAATAAATATTAAATATTAAATAAAAGACCATGTTAAAATGATAAGAGGTATAGAATGTATGGTTTTAAAGAAGATTTCTTAATTGTATTGCACTACATGTTTTATACTTACTTTCAATACATTGCCTTTCAGGAACCATACTACAGGTAGCATCAAAATTGGAGACTCTAGCATTAGGTCTATTCACCAAGATGTTAAATCCAGCACAATCCTTTCACCTCACCCTTATTAATGTAGCTTTTACAAAGCTGGAAGGCAAGTCAGGGACAGACATAGGTAGCTTCTTCGAAAGTCAAGAAAAACAAACTGCTGTGAATCTAGTTGGACCTAATTGTGTAGATCAAGATGTTTGTTTTCTAGATATGGGACAGAGTGTTGAAGAAAACCTGGAACCATCCTTTAAAGTGATTGACGGTTTTGAAAGTCGAAACGTAGGTACATGTATGCCAGACACTGTTGAGCTCGACCAGAGGAACAATTTATGTGCCGAACAATTTAAGGACGGTAAGGAAGTATTGGTTTCAGTTGGTCATAAAGGTAAGCAACCAGTAAAAAGAAAATCTTTATTGAGCACCTGGTTATCTTCCCCAGAAAAGACTGCAAATAATGCGAAGAAAAGAAAAGTTCCTAGTAGTGATGGAACTGATGTTTATTCTGATGCATGTAGTAGAAAGTATGTTAAACTTCTTTATGAAGACATAGATAAAGAAATGCTGGCTGGTTTACCAAAGGATATTCAGAATGAAATTACGGAGCATGCGTTGCATAACCGAAGTGCATCAAATAAAGAATTGAATTTGAAAGGCATATCTGAACAATCTGTATATATGAAACAACCCATCAATTTAAACGCTTCCATTCCCAATGGTTCCGTGATAGATGAACTACGTTCTCATGAACTGTTATACATTCCTGCTGATGTTGATAGATCCGTGTTTGCAGCATTGCCTCCAGAGATCCAACGTGAGATGTCAAACGACTGGAAAAGACGAGATATAACCGTTAGCAAGAATCATGCTGAAAAATGTGCCATCCTTAAAACTGATCATGAACATAAAAACCAAACACAAAATCGTTATAAATCACGATCGACAGAGAAAACATCTAGTGACATTTCATCATTTTTCAGAAAGCATGTTTAGAGGTTTAAACATTTCAAGCGACTTTGACGTTTTACAGGGTACAAACCGAACTTTATGTTGAATAATTTGGATTATCATGAGTTTGTTGTTGTTTTTGCGGCGATTGAAAAGAATGTGGTCACTTAGTTTACATGTCTCCGCATAGTGCTGTCAAATGGCCGTTTTAGTGATATAAATCAATTCTGCTAATTGCTATTTTAGTCATGAAAATTAACGCCTTTTGTTCAATAGTCGGATTTGTTAATTGACACGAAAATGTTGAAGTAAAAGATTGTTATTCAATATTAAACATCAAGATTTCAAAATAAAAAAGTATCCGTTATGCTCTTCTCACAATTTAGTTTTGATAATTGATGAGTATTTCTATTTGCGTTCCTTGATGCGTTTCGAAGTATTGTATTATAACTTTTTTTTAAGCACTAGCCTTTACTGAAATATATATACGTCCGTTTCGAGAGAATCCAAATTCTTTAGATGTTCCGTAGCTACACTTTGATTAGCCAATGACTTAATGCTGGTATATTAAATAAAGAAAAGGTCTGACACCATCATTATCCGAGCGTCTCTCATGTATAACAATTTAACAACTGTTGCAAATAGAAATTAAAAAATAGAAATTAAAATTAAACTACATATATCAACATTAGAATAATTGAACCAAATACAAGTAGCAAAATAATAGTTTAGTGTATTCTCTTGACAATTTAGTAAATATGTTAATTGAGATCAACTGATAATTTATGTTGAAAAGCTTGTGTATAATTACACTTCTTCACATTAAGTGTTCTATATTTATGTTTCATTCATCTTGCCACATGATCTTTGAACATCACTAATTAATTATACATGATTCCCATTTTTGATGCGTCTTTACTACAAAATGTATATTGTTATGTTATAAAATCATTTCAATCATTCCTTGTAACTAGACAATTTAATTTAAAAAATATATTTTGTTACCATGATTTAATGTAATGATTATAGTGCGCGTTAATTTTCGGATTATAAAAAACAATATAAGCTCATTGGCGCTTCATTGTCTATGAACTTTGAGTTCTTAAAAGATGTCTGTATTTATTATTTTACTTTACGTTTACTTTTTATGCCCCCGAAGGAGGGCATATAGTGACCGGGCCGTCCGTCTGTCTGTCCGTCTGTCCTTCCGTCATACTTTGCGTTTAGGTTTCGCGTTTAGGTTTCGAAAAATGCTCATAACTTCTACATGCATGTCCCTTTACATAGCAACTTAATATTTGGCATGCATGTGTATCTCATGAGGCTGCACATTTTGAGTGGTGAAAGGTCAAGGTCATCCTACAAGGTCAAAGGTCAAAAACATGTATCAAAGCGGCGCAGTAGGGGGCATTATGTTTCTGACAAACACATCTCTTGTTATATTTTAAATGAGTGGTTTAAGAGTTAACATGAGATTAATTGCTATTATTTCTTCACGCTTCGGCAGCTATTGGAAGTTGTGCACATAACTGCTCTTCGATTAGGCGGGCTTTGTAATTAGAGGTTCGCTTTCACAGAAATTAATACACATTTATCATGTAAATGTTTCGTAAATAATTGATAGAATAACAGCAAGTTGCAAACATATTTCGAAGAGAGAAATTGAACAGTAAACTTTTGGAACCAATTAAGCTTGGTTGGGAATCGGTTTGGGGTACACAGTCCCCATATGGCAGAACTAAACTGTCGACATGGCTAGAGATTTTTGAGGCACTAAGCACACAGTCAAAACCGGTGTTGCTTACGAAATTATACAGATGAGAATATTATTTTTTCTGAAATTCAGATGCATGATCACTTAGTGGTATATATATCACAGTTGGTTCATTTAACAGTTATAAAAACCTATTTACCGGTACATATACTTATTTACAAAGAAGACGCCAAATGCTACATGCGTGTGTCCGGTTCACTTAATCATGATCCGTTTTTTAATCGAATTGTTGTAAGAGGATTTGCATTAATGTACACTATTTGGATAGTTTGCATACTATATATACATTCCGAATAACTAAAATTGCAAACATGTAATGCAGATAAAGCGTAAACCCTTTCATTTTATCAAGGGTCAGCATGTATCATTTAGACGCTCGTTATGTGTGGTAGTTAGGCACGTTGATTGATGCTGATAATTTTGCCGTGTTCTGAGAAAACTGGGCATAATGCATGTGCGTAAAGTGTCGTTCCAGAGTAGCCTGTGCAGTCCGCACATGCTAATCAGGGACGACACTTTCCGCCTAAACTTGATTTTCGGTAAGGAGTGACTTCCTTGAAACTTAAAATACCATAAAAGCGGAAAGTGTCGTCCCTGATTAGCATAGGCGGACTGCACCGGCTAATCTGGGACAACACTTTACGCACATGCATTAAGTCCAAGTTTCTCAGAAAATGACATATATTTACCACTATATGGCGCATGCATACTTTTGCTTCTGCTTTTTTCGTTTTACATCGCGTGTGGTTGTTTGTGTTATTTTATATTATAATTATCAGTAACACCGGTCATACATATTAATAGCGCGTGGTCAACATTGCTTTGCATGTGGCCCGCCAACGAGTTTTATTTGTGTTTTCTGTCGTTGGCGATAGAAGCAATTTTTCGTGTAAGGGTGGGGCGGTTGCATATAGCGAGCATCGATTTTGCGTGTCCTTTATGGTAACTTCTAAGCTTTAAAGTACGGATTTATCGGGAGGAAAATATGAGACAACACAATACAAAACAAGGATCGGTTCATAAAAACGCTCTTGGATTTTGCTCCTGTCAACATTTTTGTTGCTTGCCCTTACTCCTTTGTATGATAAACTACAAGCGGATTCGAAGTGTGTATTACACCTTTGTTTCGAGGTTTGAGTCTTTGGCGAGCCGACGAATGGACGTACACCGTTATTAGTATTGATCTGTTGGAAGTTGGTGGTGACTATAATACTGTATACACGGCCTTTTTCAGGTATGGAATTTTTGTTGTCAATACAAAATCTTTGATTTATTCATAGATGTTTGGTGAATATATGGATATAGTGTGTATCAGTAGAGCTCGATGAACAGTTAAAACGTGCAAACCATTTTATATTGTTTCAGTTAATTCATTGTACCGGTCTGAAACAGCATGATTGGCATGCAACAAGTGCCTACATCCACCGAAGATATCGGACTTAGCCAGGGCAACAAATAGTACAATAGCTAATGCAACGTATTTGGAAATAATAAATGACACATTTTGGAAGAACATTTATTTGATACTCCTGCTAAATAATAGCATCAGTACATGTGTTTTTCAAGAAGATTTCATTTTCAGATATTTGTTGACTGTTGCCATGCAAATGTTTGTTTACAAACAACCGTTGGATGCATGTTATTATTAAATTGTATTATTATATTGTGGCTTTGATATTTGAAATAAGAACACAAGTTTTGTTCAAGTCTTCCTTTATATGACACATATTTATTACATACATATATAAGTACATACATCAAGGGCTTGTTTTTGAAGTTTGAACGTTGGATAAGGTTTTCAAGTGTTTGGATATCAAAAGTGTTCAGTTCAAATTGAGTATTGAGTGACATACGTTTTATACATAAGGTTTACATGTTTAAATACAAACAGTTGATGTCTCTGATTGTGAGCTATACCCATGTCTCATCGGTGTCTAATATCGGTCGCTATTTGAAAATCTTTTCAAATTTTCGAGTTTTGTATCAGTATTTTCAACCTTTAACAAAGGTAGCCGTTTTAAAGACTTATGACACACACATTCTTTGCGACTTATGGCAGCATTATAGATGTACAAAAATATCTATGAATATAAATAGTATCTTATCCGTTCGTCCGTTTGCAAGCTATAAAATGATCCAATGCGTCCACGTAAGATTAAAAAAATATTTTTTATATAGTTCAACATTTAGTCATAAGTTTTTTCCTGTTATAATGATTAAATTGTACATACTTTTTTGTTCGAGAAATGCGTAAAAGCCTATTGAAGAATTATGTTTATGTTGTTTTTTTATGATTGGTTTGGTGTTTATTCTATTAGTTTAGTTTAAACCTATTTATTTTAGCTCGATTGCATAGAAGTAATTCCTACTTATTTGAAATGCTCTCGAGTCCGTTTCCTGGGCCTAGAACCAGTACTTGGTGTCTATATGGGAGATCGAAAGAACGCTCCCACAGCGGGGTCGAACCCGTGACCTCCCGGTCGATAGGCGGACACCATATCCATTACACCACGGCGACCTTGTAAGTAAGTAAGTATTCTATTGTAAGTATGATAATAATTAGTCAAATTTTGGACGAACGCATTAAGAGAGAAAATAATTGTTATATTTTGGTTTAAAAATTTATAAATCAACACGGGAACTGTTTATTATTTTAGTACCAATATTCGAATTTGATGTTTATGTTTTTAGCTCACCTGAGCACAATGTGCTCATGGTAAGCTTTTGTGATCGCCTTATGTCCGTCATGCGTCGTGCGGCGTCAACATTTGCCTTGCTAACACTATAGAGGCCACATTGATTGTCCAATCTTCATGAAATTTGGTCAGAAAATTGGTCTTAATAATATCTTGGATGAGTTCGAAAATGGTAACGTTTGCTTGAAAAACATGGCTGCCAAGGGGCGGGGCATTTTTCCTTATATGGATATAAATGGCTGTAGTAAAATCTGGTTAACACTATAGAAGCCACATTTATTGCCCGATCTTCATGAAACCTGGTCAGAAGATTCATCCCAATTATATATTGGACAAGTATAAAAATGATGCCGGTTGGTTGAAAAACATGGCCGCCAGGGGGCGGGGCATTTTTCCTTACATGGCTATAGTAAAACCTCGTTAACACTAGAGGTCACATTTATTGTCCAATCCTCATGAAATTTGGTCAGAAGATTGGTCTTAATGGTATCTTGGATGAGTTCCAAAATGGTTTCGGTTGCTTGAAAAACATGGCTGCCAAGGGGCGGGGCATTTTTCCTTATATGGCTATATATTTAGCTATAGTAAAATCTTGTTAACACTCTTTAGGCCACATTTATTGTTAACTATTCATGAAATTTGGTAAGAAGATTTGTAGCAATGATATCTTGGATGAGTTCCTAAATGGTTTTAGTTGCTTGAAAACATGGCTGCCAAGGGGCGGGGCATTTTTCCTTATATGGCTATATATTTGGCTATAGTAAAATCTTGTTAATACCATAGGGGCCACATTTATTGTCCGATCTTCATGAAACCTTGTCAGAAGATTCATCCCAATAATATCTTGGACAAGTTTTAAAATGATGCCGGTTGGAAGAAAAACATGGCCGCCGGGGGGGCGGTGCATTTTTCCTTATATGGCTATAGTAAATCCTTGTTAACACTCTACATTTACTTTCCGATCTTCATGAAACTCGGTCAGATGATTTGTCCTAATGATATCTTGGATGAGTTCGAAAATGGTTTCGGTTGCTTTAAAAACATGGCAACCAGGGGGCGGGGCTTTTTTCCTTATATGGCTATAAATGGCTTTAGTAAAACCTTGTTAACACTCTTTAGGCCACATTTATTGTTAAATCTTCATGAAATTTGGTCAGAAGATTTGTCGCAATAATATCTTGTATGAGTTTTAAAATGGTTGCGTTTGCTTGAAAAACATGGCTGCCAAGTGGCGGGGCATTTTTCCTTATATGGCTATAGTAAATCCTTGTTAACAATCTAAGGGCCACATTTATTTTCCGATCTTCATGAAACTTGGTCAGATGATTTGTCCCAATGTATCTTGGATGAGTTCAAAAATGGTTTCGGTTGCTTTAAAAACATGGCTGCCAAGGGGCGGGGCATTTTTCCTTATATGGCTATAGTAAATCCTTGTTAACACTCAAGAGGCCACATTTATTTTCATGAAACTTTGTCAGAATATTTGTTTAAATGATATATTGGATATGTATGAAAATGGTTTTGGTCTGCAGGAAAATGTGGCTGCCAGGGTGTTCACTAGTCATGAAAGTTGGTAAAAACATGTTGTTCTTATGACATCCTGGGCTGCACAGAACAGGTCAGTTCCTTTGAATCTCAGGTGAGCGACTTTAGGCCTTTCAGGCCTTCTTGTTTAATATTAATGGTCAAGAGTGTATGATATGCGTTAAGAATATGAACATCATAATTTATGTATCTTTATGCATATTGTTTAATTCTTATAAATATTAAACATGTATATGTTTGATGTGCATGCTTATTGTTTATATGCTTATTGTTATTTCCATTAAGCATTGCTATGGGTGAGGTCCGGAACTGCAATGTTGCATTTGACAACTGGGAACAGGTTTCCAGAGGCTTTTTTCCCGAATGAAAGGGTGTTATCTTTGCTTGATCATTTGCGAGTCATTATGCAGGCGAATATAGATCTCATGTATTTTTAAGGTGTAGGGTTTGCGTGTGAGATAAGTTGATTTGTTAATGTTCATGTGGAAATGGTTTATTTGCATAACGTATGCTGTTATAACGTATTAAACGGAATACCGTTAGGGCGATCGTGATAACACTTAAAAATCCAGGTGGCAATACGATATTGCGATAGTACGATGGCGACAATGCGATAGTACGATGGCGACGATGCGATAGTACGATGGCGACAATGCGATAGTACGATGGCGACAATGCGACAACGCGATAGTACGCTGACGAAATGCGACAGCGCGAAAATACGATGGCGACAGTGTGATAGTACGATGGCGTTATCGCATTGTCGCCATCGTACTGTGCCACTGTCGTCATCGTATTGTCGCATTGTTGCCATCGCACTGTCGCCATCGTATTGTCGCACTTTCGTCATCGTATTGTCGCCATAGCGTTATCGTACTGTCGTCATCGTATTATCCTATTGTCGCCATCGTACTATCGCACTGTCGCAATCGTATTGTCGCACCGTCATCGTACTATCGCATTGTAGCCTTCGTACTATCGTATTGTCGCCCTCTGGATTTTAATGTGTAACCACGATGGCACTAACGGTATTCCGTAGTTAATGTTAAGGTAGAAATGGTTTATTTGCGAATTAACAGAAATGCGGTCCGCCTTCTAAAGAACTAGCCCTTTTTACTTGTTAGATGCTGTTTTAATTGCAAGCAATAACAGAATACTTTCAGACGAACGCATTGAGAAAAATAAGAAAGAATGATTTCCCTTGTTAACCCATTTATGCCTAGTGGACTCTCCCATCCTTCTAAATTGGATCAATTTATTTCCAAAATAAGGGATGTCTTGTATGTTCAGTTCTATATTAAGAATATTTCTTACAGAAATTCCTTTAAGCAAAATGCGCAGACCCTGATGAGACGCCGCATCATGCGGCGTCTGATCTGGGTCTACGCTGTTTGCCAAGGCCATTTTTCTAGACGCTAGGCATATATGGGTTAATATGAGGGCGTTTACTCTCATTTATTGAAACTGGGAAAACCCAGTATTCCGATCGTTTGTAAGGAAGTTACTAAGTCGGGTTTTTCCTTTATGGCGAACTTCTTGAAATATTCATGATAATTAAAAATACAACGTGAGCAAATTGTATGTGC
This sequence comes from Dreissena polymorpha, assembly GCF_020536995.1. Lineage (NCBI taxonomy): Eukaryota > Metazoa > Mollusca > Bivalvia > Myida > Dreissenidae > Dreissena > Dreissena polymorpha. The sequence continues at coordinate 77,707,134 of NC_068358.1, forward strand.
TTGTAAAACAATATTTGCTTATTTCAATTAATTTAAACGTACTTTCGGTTTCCTATAGTATATGGTGTAGAGCTACACATATTGAGACAGGATAACAGACTCACTGTAAGTAGGGGCCTTTTCACAGATTTTGGCATATTTTGAAGTTTGTCATTAAATGCTTTATATTGATAAATGTAAACATTGGATCTTAAAAGCTTCAGTAAAAAATTAAGAATAAAATTAAAAAAAGGGAAAAAAGTAGCCGGTACCAGGGCTCGAACCCGTGACCCCCGGAGTCCTGGAGTAAGTCTGAAGTAAAAACGCATTAGCCCTCTCGGCTATTCCGCCGAAAATACACAGTTGAAGTATTTTATACCTTATATAAGCAATCTTCATAGTTTCGTAAATTCAAACGACAACAACAGAACTCTCCAAATTATTCAATCGTTTCGCGTTGCAACGCTTTATAATTTTTAGGTTTTCAAATCGTCAAAAGATACATATAATGGCTATATTGGACTTTGTTAAATGTTCAGTAATACTGTTTCCTCACAAATATCATAACTAAAACGAAAATTTGCGAATCTGAAACAACTTTTTTCAATTTTGTCAATTTACCAAACCGTGAAAAGATCCCTTTAAAGGGATCTTTTCACGCTTTGGTAAATTGACAAAATTGAAAAAAGTTGTTTCAGATTCGCAAATTTTCGTTTTAGTTATGATATTTGTGAGGAAACAGTAATAATGAACATTTACCATGGTCTAATATAGCCATTATATGCATCTTTTGACGATTTTAAAACCTAAAAATTATAAAGCGTTGCAACGCGAAACGATTGAATAATTTGGAGAGTTCTGTTTTTGTCGTTAAATTTTGTGAAACTACGAAGATTGCTTATATAAGGTATAAAATACTTCACATGTATGTACTCGGCGGAATAGCTCAGTAGGCTAGAGCGTTTTTACTTCAGTACTCTGGCAGGACTCCAGGGGTCACTGGTTCGAAACCTGGTCCGGGCAATGTTCTTTTCCTTTTTTTAATTTTATTCTTGATTTTTTACTGGAGCTTTTACGATCCAATGTTTACATTTATCGATATAAAGCATTTAATGAATAAGTTAAAAAATGCCAAAATCTGTGAAAAGGCCCCTTTAAATCCATAAATTACAAAATAATATTTTAAGATTATATATACATGGATTTGTGTTCAGGAACTGTACATTTTGCTGCTGACAGTAAATGTTTAAATATTACTTGTTTACTTAAATTGGATTTTATTTTTCAACACTATATTTTGTTAGTTCTATTTTTACTACAACCAGGAAGTATATAGCGGTACTTAGCTGATTTTGTCGTAAAATGATCCGTTTTGTGAAATGTGTTAATTAAATTTGAATACATATTCTCAATAAGTCGTCAAATACAATACATGTTTTGAAAACTCTTAATGTAATGCAGGCTTTTGATATTGTTTTACATCTGACCTAATTTCTCGCACTCGAGTTTTGTAAACAGACATGGATAAGTTCAAGAATAATGAGGCCTAAACAATATAACTTATTTTCAACAACGTTACTCACAGATGATCTTTGGAATTCATTGCCATGTTTATCCTATTACTTGAAATTTGTTCAAATTTTCACATAAGTGTGGTGATCCTTTACAAATTTATGTTTAAATAACCATCTTAAAATGTAAGACGTACACAGTTTTTTGCGTGACATAAGGAAACATACCTTTCGTCCTTTATGTATTATTTGAAAATCAAAAGATATTCATATGTCTGATTTACTTTCTTATCCAGTTTGATATTCAAACTAAAAATATTTCATGTTTTCAAAAAATGTAATCAGACCATTATAATGATTTTGCGCTTTATTTAAGTACATTGACATTGGTATGTGTTACTTTATCCCACGAACAATAATAGCCTAACTATGTTTTTCCAATTTACATAATATATATAAATATATATATATATATATATATATATATATATATATATATATATATATATATATATATATATATATATATATATATATATATGTGTGTGTGTGTGTTGGGAACTATTGATACCCGCTTTGAATGCCTGTAAATGTGAAACTGAACCGGGGACTGAACGTTGCAGTTACATTTCAACTTATTTACTATGAAATTCCTCAAAATACGGTCTACTTTGACATATGGTGAAAAATGTCATCAGTATACAACTAACAAAAATATATAAATGTATTTGTCTACAATCAATATATATGTCAACTTGTATCCACTTATTATTGTTTTCTTAGACCTATTTCATACCGACACTTCGAACATCAGATGCATACACCCGTACTTTTTCTTTTCTGTTAAATAATTTGTTGAACATCAAATTTGTATAAAAATCAATTATTTGTGTCAGTACCGAAAAATGGATATAGCATGTCACTTTTCATCATAAACTTACCCTCTATAAGGCGATATTTTATGATAAAAGAGCTTTTGAAACATTTCTTCAGCAGGTTGTAACATATCATCGATGATTTATGTAAGAAAGTAATTACATTGATTTTTTATTACGTATTATTTGTATTATGATGCACGAATAACGTCTGCTTGTGGAATTTTGGGACAATTAACCGACATCAAATTTATATCATATAAGACTGTTTGCTCGAGATTAAATGATGAACCGATTCGCATACATTTTATATACAAAAGCGATATATTTAACAGAATGTTTCAAAATTTATTTCAATTGATAGAAGAAAAAAATAGAAAGATATGTCATTGGTATTACCCGTTCTATAAATCATTGGCATTACCCCTTCTATAAAACCGAATTTCTACAAAAGAAGAACATTTCGATGTAAGAGAAAAACACGAATTTCTTCCCACTTTTAATTGTTCAGTTTTGAAAACTCATCACTTATAATACCAGGCAATAACAGTTCTAATTAGAACAAAGAACTTAGAAGTCAACCAACAGCACTCTGGAAACTAAAAAAAAGCTGCATGTATGGCCATATACCACCAACCATGGTAGTTAATGTTTCTGAAAAAAATGTCAGGCATGGTTGGAAAACTATGGAGACAGTGTTCGACACTAACGGGAGTCCGGTAGTCCGAGACTCGTGGAAATGAGACTCGGACTCCTTGTTTTTGTGTCAAGGAAGTCCGTCGGACTCCTTCACAATCATCCGTGAATTATAAAAAATTCCTTTGTTTATTTATTCGTTTCGCAAGATCAGAATGTCTGCACAAAGAAATTTTTGCTCAGAATAATCATTGTCGATCACTGTCTATAAAAACTTTCAGTTTCAATTGTTTATTGTCACATTTCAATTGTAATAATTTAATATTCAACCTCTACATACCGCAGAAGGAAGTTTTTAATACCAAGTCATGACCTCACACTTCAACATCTGTTTGAAAGCTGTAAAAGTTCTTCTTAACAAGGAAGATTAAAGACAGCTGGTCTATTGTTAGTGAGAAGTGTTCAATAAAAACAAAGTGATGTCGTAAGCATAAAGAAAACAATACCATCATTTGTACTATGCACTTGAATAAGTATTTTTCTATTTTCTTATGAAAACCCCTGTCTGGTCAACACGTGTGTTGTCAGAAGATGCATTTTGTATTATAATGATGAAAATACTTTGTTAATTTTAGAGTGTATGTAAGCAAAAAAAAAGAAATTCCATTTAAGAGTTTTAATCAAATGGCTTAGAACGCAAAGAAGTCGTTGTTTTTTTCTCAGATACTTTCGCTCAAAAAATAGCTTTTGCTAAACAGTGTATATTTACTATAAACAATCATCACAATGCCCGTAATTGTTTATACAATGCACGTTTTACGGTCGCAATGCACTGAAGATTGGAACGACTGTGAATCATTTGTACGTAAATAACCCCATACCACTAGCAATTGGCTGTAACGACCAATCCCGCAGATCAGCAAAAAGCATATTTATAAATGCATTATAAAAAAAATATTTTTAAACTTACAATAATAAACTTAAATATTAATGGCATTTGTTAAATAATTTTTGCAATCTAAAATCACAAATGACAACAAATATTGAACAAAAGTCACTTCGATCTGAAACCAAACATGAAAGACGATTTATCAATTTATGGTTAACATGTGTTATTACCCCCCCCCCCCCCAAAAAAAAAAAATACGGTATATAAAAAGTGTCATAATTTTTGGACTACATGAAGTATGATCGGACTCCTTAATTTCAGAAGAAGGGAGTCCAATGAACTCCTTTCTCAGAATAGTTAGTGTCGAACACTGTGGAGAGCCAATTTCGGTAAACCATGGACAACCATTGTCGATTAATCATAGACTGTCATGGTCGGTAAGCCATGGACTATAATGGTCAACCATGTGAGGAAATAGGCATCGAAGCCAACAACTTATTTATATTTCACGTTGGTCAATCAAGGTTTTAGATCCTGGTTGTGCATGGTTGTGCAAAGTATCACATCTGCTCAACCATATAAGTCCATATCTCTGAACAAAACACGACCATGGTTTACCTTAAGGGTTAATAATGGTAGAACATGATCTCAATTTATTTTAATATTAGTTTCTATGTTTGATATGGTGATTTTTCTTTTTAAATTAAACATGTACAATGTAATTTATAGAAAAGCCATTTATTATGCCCCCCCCCCCTTCGAAGAAGAGGGGATATATTGTTTTGCACATGTCGGTCGTTCCGTCGGTCGGTCCGTCCACCAGATGGTTTCCGGATGATACCTCAAGAACGCTTAGGCCTATTATCATGAAACTTCATAGGTTTATTGATCATGACTGGCAGATTATCCCTATTGATTTTCATGTCACTAGGTCAAAGGTCAAGGTCACAGTGACTCGAAATAGTAAAATGGTTTCCGGATGATAACTCAACAATGCTTAGGCCTAGGATCATGAAACTTCATAGGTACATTGATCATGACTGGCAGATGACCCCTATTGATTTTCAGGTTACTTGGTCAAAGGTCAAGGTCACAGTGACTCGAAATAGTAAAATGGTTTCCGGATGACAACTCAACTATGCTTACGCCTAGGATCATGAAACTTCATAGGTACATTGATCATGACTGGTAAATGACCCCTATTGATTTTTAGGTCACTAGGTTGAAGGTCAGGGTCACAGTGACTCGTAACAGTAAAATGGTGTCAGGATGATAACTCAAGAATGCTTACGCCTATGATCATGAAACTTCATAGGTACATTGATAATGACTGGCAGATGACCCTTATTGATTTTTCAGGTCACTAGGTCGAAGGTCACAGTGACACGAAATAGTAAAATGGTTTCCGGATGATAACTCAAGAATCTTACGCCTATGATCATGAAATATCATAAGTAAATTGATCATGACTGGCAGATGACCCCTATTAATTTTCATGTCACTAGGTCAAAGGTCAAGGTCACAGTGACTCAAAACAGTTAAATGGTTTCTAGATGATAACTGAAGAATAATTAGGCCTAGGATCATGAAACTTCATAGGTACATTGATCATGACTGGCAGATGACCCCTATTGATTTTCAGGTCACTAGGTCAAAGGACAAGGTCACAGTGACAAAAAACGTATTCACACAATGGCTGCCACTACAACTGACAGCCCATTTTACAGCCCTTGTTTGTATATGCCTAATCCAGCTTATGATTGTTCCAGGAGAAGTTTGTGTGTAATTGTGTTTCGTCCAGTGGGTTTTGCATACTCTTAAATACTATATTACGTTAAATTTAAGTGAGGGATGACAGTTTAAAAACATTTTTTTTTGGAATAGGAATTGATTTTCGTTTGTGTAAATATACATTTGGTGCATTTTCTATAGTATGTATTTAACAAAAATAAACAAGAAACATAAAAAAGCCACGAAACAAGCTTTTAGACAGTTTAGTTATTAATATATAAATGTAATTAAATAATTATGCACTCGCACCCTAGATTTGCACACTCGTTTTGCAAAAAACTACAAACTCATATATGTTAGACGGGAAACATTTTCTATAAAAGACAGTGTCATGGACGCGACTGGTTCCTAATGAAATCTCATTTTAGGTCTTCATGTAAGCTACCAACGCACAGAGTTGCAATTCAAGACCACCATCCTAAGTCACATTACCGTTTTTTTTCTATTTTAGTAATACTTACTTTAATTTTGATCGAAGTGAAGTCCAGATTGGTCAATAGAAACTAAAATTGTTGACAGTTAACTACATGTTTGCTGTTGTCTAATATAAGTTACAGTATTTTTGATTTGACAACTAACACATGCAATCCAATATTAGCTCTTCAAATTAGCTACCAACACAACATTTACTTACCTTGACCCGACTAGCCCATTAAACATTTTCGAGCTAGAACTCCTTCTAAGTTTCGTATATCCAAAGTTGCGTTTAGATTTGTAAATGCAACCAAAGTTATCGACCGGCTACTTGTTTAAAACCACCCGCCCAACCTCAATATCCTTAATCAGAATTTTCAGCATGAAAACATGGATTAAAATAGTTCAGGTAAATATTGTAGTAGAGTCTTTTTATGCACTTTAATGTGTAACGTTGTAACATTTTTTTAGCTCGACTGTTATATATGAAATATGTATAGTGGAGCTATCCTACTCACCCCGGCGTCGGCGTTCCGTTCCGTGCCGTTAGCGTGCAAATGTTAAAGTTTTCGTACTACCCCAATTATTTTCATTGTCCCTTGACATATTGCTTTCATATTTTGCATACTTGTTTACCAACATGACCCCAACCTATAAACAAGAGCAGACAATTCTATCAAGCATTTTGTCATAATTATGGCCCCTTTTCCACTTAGAATATGCAGCAAATGTTAAAGTTGTCGTACTACCCCATTTATTTTCATTGTCCCTTGACATATTGCTTTCATATTTTGCATACTTGTTTACGTACATCACCCCAATCTATAAACAAGAGCAGACAACTCTATCAAGAATTGTGTCATAATTATTGCCCCTTTTATACTTAGAATATGCATATTATTGATAAATCTATGTTAAAGTTTGCGTACTACCCCAAATATTTCCTATATCCTTTGACATATTGCTTTTATATTTTGCATACTAACAAGTATTGTTAACAAACCAACATGACCCCAACCTATAAACAAGAGCAGACCACTGTATCAAGCATTTTGACATAATTATGGCCCCTTTTACACTTAGATAATTGAACATTTTGCTTAAATTGCCATAACTTCTTTATTTATGATCACATTTTATTATAACTTTGACAAAACAACACTTACCTGAATACCACAATGGATTCCAACCAAACAATACCCCACGCCCCGCCCAGAATCCCTCCCCCCAACCTCCCCCCACCCCCCATTTTTTTTTGTAAACATCATCTAATAAATTACCCAACCACACATTATATCCCCCTCTCACCCCCTACCCCCCCCCAAAAAAAAATAATTTTTTTTAAACATCATCTAATAAATTACCACACCCCACATTATACCCCCTCTCACCCCCCCCCCCCCCCCCAAAAAAAAAAATAATTAATTTTCTCCTTTTTTATTTTTGAAAGATCGTCTCATAAATGACCATACCCCACATTATACCCCCTCTCAACCCCCCCCCCCCCTCAAAAAAAAAAAATAATTATTATTTTTGAATGATGGTCTAATAAATTATTGAATATGAACAATTTCCCCATGATGGCTTACGTTATAATGTCAAGCACTCGAATAGTCGAGCGCGCTGTCCTCTGGCAGCTCTTGTTAATTGGTACCATTGGGGTTGTTCAATATCTGATTTTTATTCTTTAATGGGATAAAATAATGATGAAATTATCCATAAAGTCGCAAGTTTTATATACCATCTGTTAAACAACATCAATTCATAAGTTTGTACTTATATGTATATCTACTTTTGAAACAACATCAATTTGTATGTATATGTGGCTGCACAAGCAATTTTTACCCATTTGGTCAAAAAAATGACATTTTGAGATATCATCATTTTCTGGTTGTGTAGAGTTTGGGGAATCAAGATATGAAATTTTGTGCAAAAATTCCTAGTATTTTCCATTATACAGCCTTTTTCGTGAACACAGTGTATGAAATTAATAAAGTGCAAAAGTCTAAAATGAGTTTGTTTTTATTGCTCACATACTAATAATTTTAAGCATAATTCAAGTAAAAGTATACACAAGTAAATTAGTTTAAACAAGTTTTCATATAAACACATGTTTAAATATAAACACATTGTTTGTTAAAAACATCTTTTTTTAAATTTAAAATGGTTTCCATGGTTACCATTATTTAAATGTTGGTATTTTATCCCCAAATAATTACAACTTCTGTCACTTTTATATGAATGCTGCATTATGATTGGATAATTTGTTCACGTGACCGGTTTTTCATTTTCCGATGAAACCACTTCGTATGCAAATCTTAACATGAATATTCATGATACTACTTTCTGGTCATAAACAAAATGCCAAATTGGCATCTTATTTTGCGCGAAACTTAATGGCGTTGTTTTTCATTGGTCAATAGCAAAATGACCTTTTATTTTTTGCGCGAACTTCAACTATATACCCATTGGACGGAGATGAAACCAAAACTGAAAATAGATTCATACGCTAGATTAAAAAGGACTTTTATGACCCTTAACACGATAGAATTTCAGCTTTAAGATCATTTTGTGTTGTAATTATAAGAATTGAATAGCATTTTTTGAATTTCATCGGTGTATGAACTGTCGGGAAAAATACACCTAATTTATGCATAAACGGCGTTTATGCAAATTAGGCGTAATTTTCCTGACAGTTCATACACCGATGAAGTGCAGAAAAATGCTATTGAATTCTTAAATTAATTTTGTTAATGTTTTAAACAAAGATATATTACTTAAAATTTGTTACATCAATCTTGATGAATAATTATAGGAAATGTGTACACAATTTTTAATATATGTGAAAATGCATAAAAGTAAACAAATGAAATGAGTTGTTTTTATTATTGACATTTCAAAACTAATTAATGTAAACTGTAAGTACTTAAAGGGATCTTTTCACGCTTTGGTAAATTGACAAAATTGAAAAAAGTTGTTTCAGATTCGCAAATTTTCGTTTTAGTTATGATATTTGTGAGGAAACAGTAATACTGAACATTTACCATGGTCTAATATAGCCATTATATGCATCTTTTGACGATTTTAAAACCTAAAAATTATAAAGCGTTGCAACGCGAAACGATTGAATAATTTGGAGAGTTCTGTTTTTGTCGTTAAATTTTGTGAAACTACGAAGATTGCTTATATAAGGTATAAAATACGTCAAGTATGTGTACTCGGCGGAATAGCTCAGTAGGCTAAAGCGTTTTTACTTCAGGACTCTGGCAGGACACCAGGGGTCACTGGTTCGAAACCTGCTCCGGGCAATGTTCTTTTCCTTTTTTAAATTTTATTCTTGATTTTTTACTGGAGCTTTTACGATCCAATGTTTACATTTATCAATATAAAGCATTTAATGAATAAGTTAAAAAAAATGCCAAAATCTGTGAAAAGGCCCCTTTAATGTGAAATACTGTTATATAAAATCATTTCGCATACAAAGTACACGTCAATACACAAAATCCATACACGCAGTCCTATGAAAGCTTTTAATAATTTGAAGCAAAAAACTGGTCGTCATGGTAACCATTTGTCTTTAACATTGTACAATATAAAATTTGCCTTTAAATAAAGGCTGGTTCAACATTAGTAAGGTTGAAATTGTACCCTGTACTTACATTGATATATGACAAATGGAAAAAACATCATTGCAAAGTCAATGTGTATTACTTTATTTCAGTTAAAATAACATTAATACTATTATCTACACATTTATGTAATCAAATTACATAGTTATATAAGTATGAACCAAATGAATAACTTATTCAAATAAAGAAAAGGCTCTAACAATGAACTGGTTATTAAAGAATCTAACAAATTAGAAACAATGCAATGTATCACTATTTGATTATTTCCAAACATGAACCAGGTTTTTAAATATTTTTTTATAAAAAAAATCACACAACATGGGCTATACTTGAGATGCATGTAAATTAACAAAAATAATGACATCATAATGCAACATTGACAGAATTAACCATTCATTGCAGGCAAACCAACAATACATGCACATATACACGTAATAATACTTTACTGCACACAACTCTCTATACAACATTTATTAATGCCTTAATTGTCAGCAATTTTTCAAAACTGTACATTACAAATATAATAAACAATTACTTTGGAAACGAGGTTTGGGACATGTTTTCTTTTTTGCTGACTCAGACCTGAACAATTTCGAAACGTGATCATACAAGTACCACTGTCTTGTTAAAGGGAGCACTGGACTGGTCTTAATTAAGTGGAGGCATGGCATTCTTATTTATTGCACACTTCAAAAGATCAAAACACTCCTTGGTAGAGTCAGCATACTCCTTACAATGCAAAGCACCGGGATCATCTTTGGAAACAAAGAAATGGTGGTATTCAGTTATGCTTTTTATGTTCCTGAACTAGGCTTCAAGGTGTGACCGCCACTCAAATAATTTGACCGGACTCTTCATGTCAGTCACGAGATGGGGAATGTTGTGACCCGACCGTTATGATGATCGTACGGTTGTAGCAATGTCTTGCATTTTCTCTGAATCACTCGCCCTCCACTTCACTTGACAAACCAAACACCAAAATGCCAGTCAGGAGCAAACTTTGTGTGGCCTGCTAGCATGGTGTTGATGCTGATGGATTCACGAAGGCCTAAAAAATAAAATGTTAAATGTCAAGTTTAAAAGTAAAACAATAAATGTGTGTCTAATTATTCCCTCTGCATTATTTAATTGTTAAACTAAATTGTCTGCCATTTACTTTTCTAAAAATATTTCATGCAATTTTAACAATATTTGAGTAACAAATGTCAATTTTAAGCAATGTTTATTTTAACAGGCATACTATGATTAAGTGTTCACTTTAACACTATAAACTCAATAGAAGTTGCATACATTCAAATCAATACTTATCATTTAAAATTGATTACAAATGTCATAATGATTTAACCATAACATTAAGTATGAATTAGTTCTTAACTATTCGTTCATGCAATTGTATTAATAACTGTTCAACAAAGAACTATTGTTTGACAATAAATAACCTTGAATCACTCGCCTCATGCAATATCACAGGACAGCATGGTTCTTAAATTGGCAGACATACAAATAAACAAGTCCACAATTTCTGTAAATAATGTATCAATGTACCAGTATATGTTCTACATATATCAAATACATTTGTTTACTACTGTATTCAAAAATCCACAGATACACATTTTTGACAAGGAACGTTACATGTAAGTTGTTTATATGGAGCAAAAAATGATTTCGAAATGAACGTTTAAATACTGCTTTACCTGTGCGTTCTTCTCTCCGTAACCATAGTGCTTGAAATAATGGTGCACTAAGCTTATGACACAGCCCGCACCCATTCCAGGCAGCTCTGTCTCATCAATCAGGTAGAACGTTTGATTTCCTGTTCCAAGAGAATACTTGCTATAAAGACTAAGGTAAATTTCATACAAATTATGTCAAATCATCCAAAAATATGTACATTCTCTTCTTAAAATAAACCTGTATCTTATGTTTATATTCAAACAATTGTATAGTGTTATCATGTACAAACTTCGCTTTTCATAAAATGCTACCTGTTCCCTTGGCAACGCAAAGTAGATAGGGCCAGCCTTTCTTGCATGGTGTGAATAATGCACAGTCGGTGCAAAATCCCACGAGTAATGCAGAGTTCCATCAAAGGAACATGGATGGCTCCTGTAACAAAAAGCTGTGTATAGTTTTTAGGATTAAATTGCTGTAATTCTGATATCACAGACAGTAATTGGATGTTTATGTTACTGATTTCATATTCTTTTACTTGTTTTTAAGTATTTAAATATTTGACACATGTCATAGCCTTTCATAATCACATGCATTATTAATGTTGTTAAATGTAGATTCATTATCACTTCATATAAACTCTGGAGTGCTTATACTATGAACGAGATGTCTTATTTAACAAAAAATTGTCATTGTTATAGTTAATAAATGTATGAAACAAGTACAAGATTAAACAAATCATCAACTATGCCACATGTCCTTAAAATAATGAAAACAAGACTATTGTCAAGCAAAATAAGTCCCCTACCGGCTCCACCATTGTCAGAAATTCCACCATTTTCAGATGGTGTCGTCCCGATTGTCCCACATTTATAAATTCAATACACCGTTCAAATAGGTGTGAAGAGGCGTTAGATGGGTAATACAAGTATAAAAAATATCATGTCTAGGATTTATTATGATTAACTACGATCAAAGTATAAAACGATGATTATCTATTGTTTGTCTGCTGTAACATAAATACAATATAAATTTAAAAAATAAGATAAATAAAAACTGTTATTTTATATAATTAAATAACAGTCGAACATCTCAAACATGCATTAATATATATCCATGCGTTATTAACAAATTAACCTAACTTCACTTTTTTCAAAATTCCACGTTGCTGTATTTACTTATAAACACGAAGGGATGAGCATTTTGCTTGACGGATTCAGATTTGTACTAAGTATGTATACTTGTATACTCATTGATCTTACAACATGCGAAGTATTGTTAGTATGCCATTCGAATTAAAGTATACAGAATCTTTATTCAGAGGGGAGATTAAATAACGGATTGAACGATTGATGCTTTGAATCGAAATATTAAGAATAAATGGTGATTGTTAAATAAACAAATTACCTGAGATTGTCTGATTTTTTTTTATACATTCATATTGCATTTTATAGGTATTAAATCGATTGGTGATTAAATATAAAATGTTAATAAAGTGTGTCTATATTCCCTCTAATGGAAGAGAATAAAAATATTTATCGAGAAACACTTTTGTGTTTATGTTATGTTAATTTAATCAAATAAATACACGAAATAAATACCCCTTTTCGAGCCCCAGATATGCGACTTACCTGTCTTTTCCGTTATCGATTTTTTACTCTTAAAATAAAAATGTAGGACAATCGGGAGTAAACCTTTCAGATTATTATTTTATTATTTTTGTTGCCATAGCAACCAGAATTTTTGACCCAGGAATAAAATAAAATAACATGCATAATGTCCATATTGCCATCTATCCATGTTTCACGTTTCATGAAAAAATATTAAGAACTTTAAAAGTTATCGCAGGATCCAGAAAGCCACCATGTCAGCAGTATTTCTAGTCTATTTGTTGTCATAGCAACCAGAATTTTTTACGCAGGAACGAAATGAAATGACGTGCATAATGTCCATATTGGCATCTATCCATGTTTCAAGTTTCATGAATTTTTTTTATGAACTTTTAAAGTTATCGCAGGATCCAGAAAAGCGTGACAGACAGACAGACAGACTGACTGACAGGCTGAGTGCAAACCATAAGTCCCCTCCGTTGAAACCGGTAGGGGACTAAAAATCATTATAGCTAATAAAACAATTATAATACTTTTCATTGTAACAAAATACACAAATGTATAGTCCAATTTATTGTTCTATCTCACACCTATAACAATATCCTGAGATGCACAAGTGGCTTTATAGATACTAGTAGTATCTATAACTTGTGTTTTATACAGTAGCCTCTGACAGAGGCTCTGTTTCCTAGCATGTTCCAAATGATCAGAGTATTGTTTAGCTGAATCTTCCTTGTCTCCGTCTGACATTTTGCCACAAGTGTTAAGCTTTGCCAAAAAATCTTGACAGACTAAACATAAATCTGAAGCTGGTTTGGTTACATTTATGTGGAGAAAGCTCTTTCCATCTTGTTGTTGTTATACATGTTTGAAGTGACACTTGGCGATAGCCTGGTTTTTCTGCACTTTCTTGTAGTCATTATTCTAAAGTTATTTATAATAGCAGTAAATGAATATTGTCATCATTATGATCACGTGATTCCCCGCAGTGCTCACTTAAATTGAACATTGTGAACAACCCTACAATAACATACAAAGAAAACCTTTATACATGAATCGCACAACTGAACTGTACTAATATATCCGCCAATAAAGAGATTATGTATCATAAATGTTCTACTTTTAAGGTAATAAAGTAACCACATTTGAGGCGAATACGATGACATGGAGTGCCGAATTATTCCTGTGAACCCTCTACATTCGCCGGTGAAATACCAAGACATCGATAGGTGCCCTCTAATGCAAAACCCAAATGAGTTGTGGATGCAAACATATGATGATGGTAAAATTTCAGAATTGTGCATTATAAAATTATACATTATCATGTTTTAAAATACCGCACCGCGCATTTAAACAAATATGATTAGACCTTAAAGTATTAAAATCCATCATATTTTTTAAAAGCGCGTGTAATTGATTTTGAATAGAAAACAGTCTTGTAATTACTTTGTGTTTATTCACAGAATATTGGAGCAATCTATTTTGGATATTCATTTGCGCAAACCTATTGGCAATTACAATTCTCCTGGCTGCTGTGTGTACGTTCATCGGTTATTATGGAGCGCTTTGGAAAAAGAAATACATTGAGTCTATCCAAACATCAAATCATGTCGACAGTAGAGCATCGCGTACTGTGGATAGTCACTGTGTACACGAAAATGATTCACAAAGAAGTTGTACCATTCCAACAGAGTGTGCATCAACTGGAGAGGATCTGCTGGATCCTTCACAGACAAGTAATACGATTCTTGAACGTGTTCTTCTTTGCAATGCTGGACCAGAGCACAAACCTCGCGATTGTGTTGTTAAATTTGAAACATGTAAAATGGTTTCTGAGTCACAATTAGACTTCGAGACCGAGTGCGTACCTGTTGCTGAACGTGTACAAAATGACTGGGAAATAGTTCGGCATGCTTCGAACAATGAAGAAATACCAGGAAGGTACGACCATGTCTTATCACGGGACTCGGAACAAATACGCTGCGAACAAGGCACGTCAAAATCTTCACGTAGTGCACGTGATGAATGTGCTTTTGCCTCAGATTATGACGGCGTGATTGTAAGTCGTTCATTTACTTGTTTAATTAGTTGATTTACATGTTACACATTTTAACATTAAACCAATCATATTTGCACACATGTATTTGCGTTACAAAATGAATAATATTTTTATACCACGAGTGTACATAATATGTAAGTATTACTTTTTACAGACTAACACAGAGTCCGCGTTCTTGCAAAATCGGCTTGTCTTGGAATGTCTGGCATGCGATGACATTATTGAAACCGATTGGCTGTCACAGGCCGTTGAAGGTTAATACAAACGTTTATGACTTCATTGTTGCGTTGGATAGATTATTCAATAGGATCCTCTTGCACATATATCTGTTAAGCATTTAAACCTGTATTAACAAATTTCTTTGTGACTTTAAGCTGAAAACAATCAGTTTAAGCATACTTAACGAAATGTGTATGCATATTGATAAGCAATGGCTGTCAGTTACTGGCGTAAGTGTGAAATGGTTAATTGACACAAATAAACATAATCAGCTTTTTTGTTATGTGAACTGTTTCAGAACGACCTTTGGCACTTTGTCGGAATGTCTCGGGAGGGGCATTTATGCCTAAATATGAACACGACGGTTTGCATCAAGCCGACAGCAGTTTGCAAACAGACGACGGTAATTCGGCTTTTAAGTAATAATTGAATCAGTATCATACGTATATTGTATGGAAAAGGAAGCTGATGCGTTTCTTAATGCAGTGCTATGCGTTACTACAACCATTATAAAAATTAAGTTTGATATTTGTGAACATTTTTTTTAACTTGGGCAGTCTATACAATAGTACCTCTTGCGTCATTCTTGTATATTAAGTATGTTAAAAATATATGTTTTTGTGGTCATTATCGTATCAAATTAAAAGCATTAAATTGACCTAATGTAATGTCCTTCAGGTTATGACAGTATGGCTTATAGTTCGTATCTGGATGACAGTTCTTTGTATAACGATGCAATTGAAACTGCTAACCAAGAAGGTTAGTGACAAAGCTTAATTTCCATTTAAAGAGGAAAACTTGACACCGTATTCGCAGACATCCACATTATGTCGATTGTGTAATGTCAGGGCGAGATATTTCCTTTTGTGTTTGATATATCTTTTGAGCCGTATATGGTTCCGTTTTTTTAAGAGTAAACAATACAGTGACCTGAAATATAAATTTATAAAGGGTTTCACGTTATTCATAATGACAATCAACATAGTATTTCGAAACTTATTTTTGCGGACTATTTACTGATAAAAATCTATAGAATGTGTGTAAAGCATGTTCCGTGCACTTGTTATAGAAAGAAGAGCACACCATGGTAAAACGGCTACTTGTTGTTTCGAAAATGAGAGTTCAGCAAGCAATTCCCTCAAAGATGGCTGTAATAGCGCGATTCTTAAGGACAATACTTTGTATTTACCGCGTACGCACTCCGACGAAGGTAAATATATTACATTTATTATTTAAATTTCATTTGAAAAAATGATATTTCTTTAATCAAATTATGTGTACACTAAATAAAAACAAATTAATACATTAAGCTACATGCATTTTATTTTGTATGATTTGCATGTCATGTTGTAATATGGGTTGATATAACGGGTTTCCCTGCTTATTGTGACTTTAATTTCTTCACACATATATTTGCAACAGACTACCTTTTTACTTATTGTCCTCATTATCAAAAATATTTCATATAAATCCCGATGTTAGTATTTGTATATTTGCTGAGCACATCAACCTTCAAGCATGTCCTATCTTATCAGTTATATAAACCATCCATATATATATATATATTGTATATATATATATATATATATATATATATATATATATAGATATATATATATATATATATATATATATAGATATAGATATATATATATATATATATATATATATATATATATATATATATATATATATATATATATATATATATATATATATAGATATAGATATAGATTGCATATATGATTGCAGTGTCTGGTCGGTGTGCTGATGACACTTCTTTAAGTGACGGCCCTTATAGTGACGAAAATCAAGGTGGCAATTGCGCAGGTACGTTTAAAAACTTTATTTATATGACGACTGTACTGAAAAAGCCTTAACAAATCTTTGCACTTAAAATATTAAATGGTACTATCTTAAACATTATTTCAGATCTTAAACTTTGATTATCAACAGACGTATATTAAGGCGTGTTTGTGTGTATTCGTAACGCTTAAAAACGTATGGTGCATTATTCTACTCACCCTCCTGATCTAAAACTTCCACAATATGCACTTACCATTTTGTATTACTATTCAGATAAGCTTCAGTCTGTAATCGCATATGAAGACCAAAACTTTATCGCTTTGGTAAAAAAGGTAAGCATGCTTACACATATTTGACGTAATTGCTAGTATTTTAACTTGGAAAGATTTAATACAGCATTATTATTTATGAAGCGAAGAGCTTGAATCGAGGCACTGATACGTTTATTGTCGTCCGAATTTAACATTTGAGGCTTCAATACTTACTTCTGTTTAAAAATATTTCTTAACCAGATTATCATTTTTATCATCATCGTTAAATTAACCATATTATTTGAAAGCCATGTGTATTGCATTCACACTTTCATGGATACTTAATGGACAGGTACATTTATATTTTAACACCCTTTGCACGATATCTGTGCGGAATTATGGCGCTTACTTGAACTAAATGTCCGAATTTGATACATTTAATTTTCTTAATTGCATCCATTCAATCCAAAGTGCTTACTTAATACACGAAAATAAAATTGGACAATGAATGTACAAGATGCAAAGGAATGCCTGCAATATGTTTTAAAAAACTTATTAAACATAAAATTAAATACTGTACCCGTATATGTAGGTATATATTATGTATTCGGTATATTGTTCATAACATCATTTCAATACCATTTAAGTGGATAGCCCTTTGGACCGTGGAAAGGCAACAGGCGTCGTCTGAATTTTTTCCTTGGAATCCAGAATGCAGCATCGTTGTAACGGTACAATGTGACCTTAACGTGGAAGCAATAGTTCTATTCCTTGACATATTTTCAAAGGTGAATTAAGTTGAATTGTTTTTGGTAACTTAAACGTGTGTGGGTTGACAAGTATTTTCCAGATGATACATGCATATATTTTGGTTCCGATAAAAATGTACGAATCTTACGATGTTATTTTGCGTTCAACATATTCAGGTCTTAACCAGTTGAATTTTAACAGATTTAACGTCACATTGCGCATGTGCAACAAAGAGAACCTGAAATAGGTAGACATAAGTGCTTTTAGGACGATTTTGTAAAGGAGTAATCAACAAATACATACTTTATGTTATATGTAAAAGCATGCATTTAACTGGTTAACTGACATTTATATAATACTTTATTTAACTCAAAGTGCGATTTATTATAAGATTAAATGACACATAGAAAGTAAGACGTTACAAAAACGTGTTAACTATATACTGTTCGTAAGTTAATCAGCACACAGCAGTTTGAGTAACTTTCTTTAAATGTGTAGTCCTTAAATTCTGTCAGACATTGTCTTCTTTAATAAAAAGACATTTCAACTATGCTTAAGAATGTATCGACCAAGAATTTCGAATTCAGTGTGCATGTGCTAATTCTACTACCCCACACGTCACTCGCTTGTGTACAATATCAATTAAAAATATATATGGGTGTTTTTTACAACAAAATACTTGTCAATTTAAAAAAAAATGTACTTAACTCAATAGGTAATGTGTTAATTTAATAAGGATGACAATATGTATAATTAAAACCTCCCAAAATCCTCTAAGAAATACGGAAGATTTGCAATAGCTTATATCTTTAGCCCATATAGCCAAAGACAATTATGAACATGGATACGTGGATGTTTATATTTAACGATGTTTTGAACATAAAATATAACGTTGTATAATATATTAAGATAAGCCATATCTTGTTGGATCAATAACACTGGCATTTTTTACCAGAAACAAACTCTTAGAATGTGCCAATGTCTTTATTTTGAAAAACAAAATCCTTTTTGGTTAATATTCTAACAAGACCATTTTGCAATGTGTAATGATTTACGTATTTATGTGTCTGCGCATTATTGTAGGAAGATGTTTTGAAAGCCGATCTCCCATCGATGGTGAGGCATATCCTCTGCCGTGTAATCAACGAAACCCAACAAGAAATAATAATCGGAATATGGCAAAGAAGCGAAGGAAAACTATGTTTTATGTTTTACGTAAAATATTTTTAAGCAATTTTTTCCGTGCAGACAACTTATTTAAAACAGTTTTACTGTTTAGCTCAATGACCTTAATGTGCAAGAATATATGTAATTTAACATTTTTAAGTCCACAGGTGTTGGAAACTTTTGTTATTTCATATTTATATGTATTGTGACTTACGATTCTTATTGTGGCGATTTAACTGAATAACGTCTCGTTGTTAGAGTCTACAGTTATTTTGCATTGGATGAAGACCATGTTAAAAACAATATTGTTTGTTACATAGATCGGATTGTAGCGGACGTCTGTGAAAGAGATGCATGCTTATTGGTAAGATACAACATTTTCTGCGGAAATCAACGATACTTGGCACATTCTTTAATATTTTCACAAATATGTTGTGTCTTTATATTGTATTCGATTTCATAACAAGAACTAGAAAACAATTGCATCCAAGTATGTTGTGCAACAACCATTTATATCAAGTAAACTGAGTGTCTCATAATTGCACTATTTTGTATAGTATCCCCAATACATAATGCTTTAATATAATTAAATTATCTGATTAAATCAATATAATTATAAAAGCAAATGTTCGATTTAAGATTTTAAAGAATGGTTGGCCAGCATTTCGATCACTGAAATGCTTTTGGTGTGGCGATAACACAATTCCCTTCAGTGGAGGGCCTGCTCCGATGAATGAACCAGTTCTTCTTATTGAACCACATGAAGGTACTACTTGAGTTTGATTAAGTTGCGTTTTTTGACGATTATTTCTACATGAGTGCTTTATTATAAATGTGTTTATCACTCAACTGTTTGATTATATAACATTGAAGGACTAAATTGTTTAACCACAAAATAAAGCATTTCGCATTAACTAAAATGTTTATTTTCTAATAACTGAGTTGTCCGATGATATAACATAGAAGGACTATACTATTTACCCGAAAAAAAGCTCTTTGCATAAACAAAACTGTGTTTTTGCAGATAATGTAAACATTAAGACGCACGAATGTAACATCAATAGTTCCATACTGAATGAATATGTGGACGACGGCGTTGAGACTGACTGTCCGGTAGACAATAATTGCATTCAACACGTGGTTTGCCTGGAAAACGAATCAAGCAACTCACCGACGCTGATAGTTACCTTCTCTCCACCACCAACGTTTTACAAAACATCAGCCGCTGATCAGATTTACTACGGTACCTTGCTATAGTGTTATCTGTTAAACAGTTTTAAAATAACGGCGATTCATTTTATTTAGAACCATTTACTCATACATCAAAATTTTCTTAAAGGGGCCTTTTCACAGAGTTTGGCATGTTTTGAAGTTTGTCATTAAATGCTTTATATTGATAAACGTAAACATTAAATTTTAAAAGCTCCAGTAAAAAATCAAAAATAAAATTGAAAAAAGGAAAAAAAGTAGCCCGTAGCAGGGCTCGAACCAGTGCCCCCGGAATCCTGAAGTTAAAACGCATAAGCCAACTGAGCTATCCTGCCAAGCATACATAAAATGCGTATTTTATACGTTATATAAGCAATCTTCGTAGTTTCACAAATTTAAACGACAACAACAGAACTCTCCAAATTATTCAATCGTTTCGCGTTGCAACGCTTTATAATTTTTAGGTTTTTTAAATCGTCAAAAGATGCATATAATGGCTATATTAGACCATGGCAAATTTTCAGTAATACTGTTTCCTCACAAATATCATAACTAAACCGACAATTTGCGAATCTGAAACAACTTTTTTCAATTTGGCAATTTACCAAACCGTGAAAATATCCCTTTAAAGGTCGCAATTATGATTTATAATAAATGCTATGAATATGTATCTCCTTTTTTTGCATTCATGATTCATCGTATGGCTTACACATTATATTCAATTGTGTTGTACACTGTTTTGGTTTCTACTTCAGACACCACCAGTACGCATTCAGAAGGAGGCAACAACGACAGGTTTCGCCAGAATGACAGAAAGAACGACATATCTTTTAGTGGTGGTATGTTCACTCAAATTGGGGACAATAACAAGCTGGTGCTGACCATTGGCGGATCTTCTGATGGTAACGCATAGTTTAACCATTGAAACAGTTTGTAGTCTATACCGATTCGCTGTCAAATGCATAAGTAATAGCGTTAAATGTTGATTTTTTATTCGAGCTTTCAAACGTTGAACACCTTCAACAGTCGAATGTTGGTTCGTCGTACCGTGTTCAATCTTGTGATGCACGAATATGGTCACTATGACAAATGAGTAATGCATTTTATTGGTATTGTAAATATGTAAGACCAATGGTATTTCAAGCATTATTTTGTTGTTGCTTCAGGCGATACCAAGCATACCAGTATGTTTGTAAATGAAATTAACAACTTTGCATATTTAGATTTTAACCATGTAAATGTAGCTTACGCAGTTGATGACACCGAAACGGATGCCTGTCCAGATATGTATCCAGAACAAAACTTTTACATCGATGTTCATTCTGACACACGTGACAGAAACAATGAAATCCGAGCCAATAATCCAGACAGTGGAGATCAATTTATACAAGTCGGGGACAAAAACCAAATACTGTTGCGAATCACTTTACATGACGAGGGTAAACATTTTGTTATTTAATTAAGTTTACATTAACTATATCGCTGACATGTCTATGGGTGTGGTTGTTGTATCGAAGAAGTGATCATTTCGTACCGTCATCGTTTTACTATTTTTATTTAAGGTTATTCCAGCATGAGCTCGCTTGAATCTGTAAACAGTGATTTGTCTTATCGAGATTTGAACCAAAGGCATTTCATTGACCCGTTCGACCAACGTGCTGAAACTGGTGGGTTCACTGATATCCATTGCCACTCTGAATGCAATGATCAATTGAGAATACCTGAACTTGTAATCACATCGAGCAGCAACCAGGGTATACTATCGTTTATATTATGTCAAGACCTACATTAAATGACATTATTGAGGCTTAATGTATGTGTTATAAGGTCGAGGTATATGTAAGATGAGGCTTTAAGCACTTAACAATACATTTAGGTTTTCTTCATAGTTAAATGAAGGTTCATATTTTTATTTGGCATGCAACTGACTTTATCAAATGTTTATTGGTCAATGTGTTGTGTACATTTTTGTTTATAAAATAAAAATACCAATAGACTATATATAAACAAATACATGTTATTCATTTATGGACATATATAGCTTTAAACTGTGTGCGTCATAAGCACACACCAAAACAATGGTATACTTTTGTTTGCCAAAATTCTTGTAAAGAAAAAAGGATCTGTTCTACCAACAGGATACTACACACTAGAATCAATGGAGTCAACTGGTGAAAACCACAGCGGCGGTTTAAGTACATGTAGCATGGATTATGATGAGAGTTTGGACAAACAAGAACTGACAGTGAGAGACGTATGCGAACAAGTAGCAGGATTCAATAAAAATGGTATTTGCCAATAAACAAGTCATCAGCATCTGTATATCATGGCATTTAATTTAAAACTCTAATATTCATATGTTATTGTATACAAACTTATTATTTAAGTTATTGTAATGTTGCATTTCAGAAAAGACCGATGTTTCTACATTGCATAAGGAAACTTATTTACATAATACGGAATTGGTTCATTCAAACACTCCAAGATCAACCGGTGTGTGTAATCCTAATTCTATGCTGACCAATGTCGGCGCAAATTGCGCCGTTAAAACAAACTTATTGCATGCAACACAAGAACTGGACGACATACACCTTCCAAAAAACAATACGATGTCATGTTTATGTATGCGCTCCTCCAATTGCGATTCGACCCTAGACACAGTTGATGCAATTATGGATTTAGAAAAAATGAATGCTCAATCTCCAAAGTATAAATCGATTAAATCTGAAATTGAAGCTAAAACAGATGCAAAAATTGAAAGCAATTTTACGGTAAAAGCTTGTGTATGTAAGACAAATAATTGTGTTGAACATATAATAACTGAAAATCAAATAAAAAGTGTTATTCTTTCCAACAAGGGCCAGACTGATTTTGCAAGTAATGCTGAATGCTCGCGCGGCCATGCTACACAAGCAAGGCTTGAATCAGCTACGATACCTACCAAAGAATTTAGCTGTTCGGAATCAAATAGTATTGATGAATATAACCCTACATACGAAGAAGATTCTATAATCAAAATAACAGCAACTACTTCGAACAATTTAAGAGCTAAGACAATTGTAGATCTAGTAAGCGACTGCACAAATGTCACAAAAGAAAGATGTGTGTACAATAATAGTGGAGCAATAAGTTTTACAGGAAACAACAACATCAAGGTATATCCAGATGACTGTCTTGGTTTGCAAGTAGACACCAAAGGTCCTATCGCTGTCGCATCCATATGTAAGTTTGTTTAATTTTATAATTTAATATTAATTTGTTTGGTTGCGTTGTAGCAATACTAGAATTTCATCAATGATACATGTATTGAGTCTTAAACCAATTTTTTTCAGACAACTTTTCTGGCATTAAAAGGGCACTCTCAGAGCACATGAGGACCAGCCGGCTTCCGTTTGACTTAGTAAGTCGTGTTTTTTGTATGCCCCCGGATCGAAAGATCGGGGGTATATTGTTTTTGGCCTGTCTGTCTGTCATTGTGTCAATCAGTCATTGTGTGTGCCACAAAACTTTAACCTTGGTTAAACTTTTATAACTTTTGCAATATTGAAGATAGCAACTTCATATTTGGCATGCATGTGTATCTCATGCAGCTGCACATTTTGAGTGGTGAAAAATAAAGGTCAAGGTCATCCTGCAAGGTCAAAGGTCAATTATCATTGTTTTTTCTTTCCTAAAACTTTAACCTTCGTTAAGGTTTGGTCATAACTTTTTTTATATTGAACATAGCAACTTGATATTTGGCATGCTTGTGTATCTCATGGAGCTGCACGTTTTAAGTGGTGAAAGGTCAAGGTCATCCTTCAAGGTCAAAGATCAAATTTATGGCTTTCTGACAAACACATCTCTTGTTAACTATTATATTCAGTTTAAAACTGAATGTTTAATTTCGTAAATTCTAACATTGTATCGGCCTATCCATTTCTAATTGTTAACATAACAATCTGAGAAATGTCCCTGGAAAAAAAGTTGGTTGGCATTTTTTAGGCATGGCTTCTTTTTAAGTTTTTTAGTATCTACATACCCTCTGCTGAAAATCTAGAGGGGATGTCACCTTCTCAGGTGCTTGACATCCTTTTAATTAGGTCAAAGGTCAATGGGTACAGTTGTCATTTGTTTAGGAGATGAAATACATCTCATTGTGATTTATAACCAAAATTGAAAAGTTTAAGGCAGAAATATTGTCTGAAAATGAACCTGCTTGGATCTAATTAAAATTTTATCTATTCTAGTGTTCACTTTAATAGGTCAAAATGTCATTTAGTGCACTTTTATGCCAAATTATACATGGCAACTGGCATTGAAAATCAACAGAATAAAATATTATGTTCAAAAAGTATTTTTTAAACAATGGAATAGTTCTTGCTAATTTTTGTTAACTCTATAAGTATATTTATAAAGTAAAAAGGAAAAAATATAAGGATCCATTATATATAATGAAGTACAACGTACGCTTAAAAAAGACTGAAACTCATTTGTGTACATGTATAAGGAATAATTAAGTAGGCATGTTGGGCAGAAAAACACTGTTATAACTGCTGACTAGTCATTATACAGCAGAGGCAAAGAAATATTATGGGCAAATAAAAAACGTTACAAAAATGTTATTTTCATGATGGGAGGACGTCGTGTATGCTTCAATTTTCTTCGCGCGATCGGTCAACATATGGAATGTTTAGGATTGAAGAACGTATTTCTTGAAGCAGGTGTATTTGGACCAAATGCTGTTACTAAGGTTATGGATGGAAAGGCATATTATCGTGCGGTTAGGGGCCATATGCTTGCATATTAGGCGATTTGGAGGTTAAAGTTGAGATACTTTTGTCAGTGGTAAGAATTGAAGGAAGAAGAAATCCCAGAACTTGAACATGAAGTAAGAGAGTTAGAGGTTGCTTTTGAAATGAAAAGTCGCTTGAACCAAGATGATATTCATGAAGCAAATGATAATCTTCTTGTAGCAGTCAATGAGAAAAAGATAGGTGAATTACTAAATAAATGCGACTTAAAGAAAAGTGAAGTGAAGAACTTTTCTTTCGGGAATTCCTACCTACATTTTGTTGACATCCTTATGAAGTTCATTAATGCCCAAAGAATAGGCAATTGGCTGTTGCATATTGAAGCCTTTTCCGAGATGCTATCGCGGCTAATGCTGTACGACCACACAAACTATGCCCGTTGGGGTCCTTTATATCTAGCAGACATAAAAGCCTTAGAATATGCAGCACCTGAAGTGTTCAAATAGTTTATTGAAGGTCACTTTGTAGTCAGGCTGAAGGAAAAAGCATTCAACGGAGTACCTGTCGATCAAGCTACTGAGTGGATACGCATAATGTATAAAACGACAGGGGGGTATAATTGGAATAACAATACAGGACCAGGCAAGAGATTTTGTATTACGGGGTCAGTAAGATCTGAGGTTTCCAACAGTACCATGAAATTGTTAAATCAACATGGTGAAGACGAAGATAATGGAATATTCAAGAATAGAGCAGATGGAACTCGTCCACGAGTTTTTTAAGAGAAAGAGTGCATCAAGAAAATGATGCAGCTCTTTGGTTTATATGATATATTCGGAGTGCATGGAGAGGAGAACAGACTGTTCTCAATAGCATCTAAGGACGTTGCACCTAAATGATATCAGAGATATTTTTAGTAAACTGTGAAAGTCGAGGTAAAACATTATTCAAGGAATTTGCAGAGAAAAGTCTGAACGAGTAGAATGTTGAATTGTATGCTCGTATTCAAAAGGAAAAGTCCAAAACATTTGCATTTCTCAATAAGGAGACAGTCAACGAAAAGCAGATATAGACAAAGATTGTAAAGGCTGACAGAAAGCTAATGCAGATACTTTTCAAGGCAGCTAATTCAGGGAGAGCCGTAGAAACAGCATCTGTACTAGAACATGAACTTTCTGATATACCATTATCATTTGCAAAGGCTAGTGGGAAAATGCATGAAACCCATAAATCAAACATACTCCAAGTGCATTTCAGCGCAAACACTACCCGAGTTGACTTTTGATCGATACTTTGGAAGTAAATATATCAAAGAAGCAACGAGAGTTAAGATGAACGGAAGCTCATAACAAGTCAAAACGTTCCTCTTCCGCAAATATGGGATCAGTATATCACAAACGATGACAATAAAGCAGACTTGACTGAATTTCTCTCAAACTAATTGCTAAAACAATCAGAAAATCTTCAAGCAGGATCAACTATAGTTGTAGGACATGGATTTCCAGGTAATATTGATTCAAAGTCGAGTACTTTTGATGCGACAAACCTATGTGTAAATTATGAGGAGGCAGATACGCGGATGATACTGCACACAAGGGATGCTATTGATAGAGGCTACAAGCGTTTAGGAGTATATTGTAGAGACACTGACGTTCTGCTCTTGTTAATATACCACCTTGGAGCTGACGCCGAGGTATATATGATATCGGGTACAGGCAAACAAAGAAAATGTTATCCTGTGCATACAATATCTGAAAAACTAGGCGACAATGTTAGAAGGAACATTTTGGGGTTTCACGCATTGACAGGATGCGACACCACGTGTGCTCTAAATGGAATAAGTAAGTAAACCGCCTGGGTGAAGTATATCGCACAACCTGATACATTGGAGGGTGTTGGTAGAGATGGTGATGCTCTAGCAGTTTCTCAATTTATGTGTGTGCTGTATGGCTGCTGTCCGGACCACCCACCAAACATTGACACATGTAGGTATCGCTAATTTTTGAAAGCAAGAAAGAGTTTGGATGTGTTACCCCCTACAAATGATGCGCTTGACTTTCACATTAAAATGGCAAATTATCAGGCAAAGATATGGCTAAATGTCACAGATAAGGATTTTCAGCCTGATGATCCTCTTGATACTGGCGCATGGAAACTTGCTGAAAATTCATTGAAACCGGTATGGATGAGGAAACCAAAGGTCCCTGCAGCCTGTGTCCAGTTAGTATCATGTGGCTGTCAAACCAAGTTTAGAACAGCACGATGTAAGTGCTATCGATCTGACCAAGGATGCTTGTTTGAATGCGCATCAGATGTCAGATTTCAGGAAATTTTAGGCCAACTATAAGTACAATGGCCACTGTAATTAGTTCTCTTTTCAGCAACTCATACCATGTATTCTCTTTTCAGCAACGTGTACCATGGTTTCTCTTTTCAGCAACGTGTACCATGTTTTCTAATTTCAGCAACGTGTGCCATGTTTAAAAGTGGAGGCTCGGATAGACACCCACTTGCATATTCCGAACAAATTCATATTAAAGACGTTCCAAGTGGGTGTTGACAACTCGATTTGTGTACAGGGGTTAAGACTTTGACAATTGGAGAATGAGGAAACAATCCATTGCAACTAATTGAATCGGCTTGTAAATACGTACACTCCACTCCGTAGCAAGAATATCAGGAATCACAATCTCGAATGATAAGACTTTAACGATAACTTGGTCAATACTTACTATGTTGATTTTATTTCAGTATACATAGTCCATGAGTATACTTAATAGTATTCTATAAAGACATTGTAATAGGCAAACATCAAATGTACATGTGATTTATGCTTATATATTATATGTTATAAAGCAGTTCATTATTTAGACCGTTAAGAATCATAGTTTTTAATTTATGTATCCAACATGTTTGTTTGCATAAACGGCCTATATTGTTTTCAACAACATCAATAGGTACAAAAGAAAAATCAGATAGAGTGCAATAATTATGAGTAGATTCAAAAATGTGTAGCAATATGTAAAATAGGATTTATTGAACAGTTTTTGATATCAAATCTATGGCTATTCATTCTGAGGGATACATTTTGATTAGTTTATCACACATATTGTTTACAGCATTTTTTACCTGTAATCAGATATATAACATTACGTGAAGTACAATCAACATCATAGTGTAAATCATAGGATAAACCAGTAACATAACCATTGAATTTTGAACATATGTTAATATTATTGCAGTGTGTGCAATAATAATTTTCAAATAATTTGTCATAATTAAATATAAAACATCAATACTTTTGGTAGACGATCACTTTATCCAGCGTCAATGGATTTTCCGAGGTAGACCTGACACGCCTCGTTCATAACGGAATGAGTCGCGCATAATAAACCTGTGTACAAACAGATTAGTGTCAAATGTAAAATACAAGAAATAAACCTTTTATTGAGTACGTCTTTGTAAAGCCTGTATAGATTGCAAAATAACTTAACAGAATTGATATTCATGTCGTATTGAAGTGTCCTGAACATGACTCACATCAGAGGTCAAAGTCATTTAATGCCAATGGTTGTTTGTCTGGGGCATAATTGTGGCCTGTGCGGAAGGATGTTCAATAAGATGGTTTAATAAGCTTTGCAGGAGTTACACATATATTGAAATTTAGTGATAAGCTCAATCTGGGTCACGTGCATCCAAAAACAGGTCACAAGTTCAAATCTTAGACAAACCATATTAACACTTTAAAAGCAACATGTGCGACTCAATCTCGATAAAACATGGTCAGAATGATTACATTATTTTGAAAATGTCAAGGCCATCTTTACATATTTTGCATAAGTGGTCAAAAGTGTGTTCATTGGATAGAGCATATGACGATTGTTGTACCATGAACGCAGGAGAGCGCTTTAGAGCAATCGTTGCTTTTATGTTTGATTGATATTTATTTCCACGTGTATCGCATATTGTATGTGTTTAAATCCTTTTACAACCATCACATTTATTGTTGTTTTTATGCCCCCGGTAGGGTGGCATTAGCAGTCTCACTGTCTGTCCGTAAATCCGTATGTCTGTCCGTCCGGGATTCCGTTTCCGGCGTTTTTTCCCTAAAAGCTTTAATGTATTTACCTGCTGTTAGATACGTGAGTCTACGTTCTTTACATACAGATCAAATTTGAGTTTAGTTCCAGTCAATTGATTTTTGGCGAAGTTACAGGCGTTGTAATTAAAAACTTTCTACAGAGTAACATTTTCTGGGCTTTTTACCGATTTAAGATAATTACTTGATTGTTGGTGTTTGAGTCTATCTGCATATATATCAGATCAAGTTTGTGTTCCGTTCCGATCCTTTGATTTTTTGGCGAAGTTACGGCCTTGGATTTAGATTTTTTTCTAGAATAACCGTTTTCCGGACTATTTTTTTTCTAAATGTTTGCAGATATGTACCTTGTTCGTGTATGAGTCCAGCTGCATGACTTACAGATCAAATTTGAGTTTCGATCTGATCCGGCTACGTTACGGCCATTTAACTTAGCAATTTTGCTCTAGAATTAAACCATTTTCCGGACTATTTCATAACGCTTGTAGATACTGAACTGATATGTGAGTTAACTTACAAGACTTACGGATCAAATTCGAGTTTCATTCCGGTTCATTGATTTTTGACGAAGTAAAGGGTCTTGGATTGAGGAATTTTCTTCAAAATTACATTTGTTTCCGGATATTGTTTCAAAAAGCTTTCAGAAACTGACCTTAATTTTGTTGTGTGAGTCTACCTACGTGATTGACAGATAAAGTTCGATAGTCTTTCCGGTCCGTTGATTTGGGATGAAGTAACGGGCCTTGGACTTTTTTTCTCAAAAATAGGAGTTGTGCGGTTTCAAAGTGGTGCAGGGGCATTGTGTTTCACAAAGCTCGCTTGTTAGAATGATAAAGAATTAAACTTATGCTAGTATCACTTGCATTTCTTATATACTTTCTTTTGTCGGCGTAAGCTGTATTAAGCCAGACTTTCACCTCTCCTGACCTTTGTAAGTGTCCAATAAAATTCAAATAAAATTTCCCGCGGCTAGGTACGAATGAATACACTTCATTTATTCCATTGGCTGATTGAGTATTCCACCAGAACATTGGAAACATATCCGCGTCTTTGTAACACTGTTTTACTGCATGAAACAATTTTATTTCTAATGAAAAGGCTTAATAGATAAAACAGTTTTACACTCAATTCTCGACATCAATACAGTTTGTGCGTGTACCTTTTATTTTCAGAGAATTACCAGCGCAACACGTTTATATTTAAAGGCTATGTTCTCATATTTAGTACTTACTTCCATATTCTTGTCAACATGTTAACATGTAAAAGTATAAAGAGCGGTGGAAGCGAGGCCTCACTTTAATACATTGCATTTCAACCCGCGAGGTATCGGATCAATTCGCGGCCAGTGTATGAATGTCAGAGTTTATATACAGGTCATCACCGGAGTTCGCGGCCAGTAAAATAATAGTTATAATAAATACGCTATCCGTGAACTAGGTGACCTGGAATTTTCTTTAGACCAGAAATATGTAGATTCTTAATGTGTTTTCAACAATACAATGATAAATATTATTTTTGATTAATTTAACAATAATTATTCCACCATATTGACCAATGTATTAAGCATGAGCGCGATGATTCTCGATACTGTTAATAATCGAATCAAATAGCAACGCCCGACAAACCAATAAAACAGGTTTGTTCGAAGAACGCGCCTATAAATACGGATACTTCGCGTGTGGCCGGGTGACTCATACGTTTTAATTTCACTTCCATTCTTCTTTTGGTTTTCTGTTTTGTATCGATAGGTTTATGACCAGCAATATGTAATAATGTCAAATAAGCCGCGAAAACTCCGCGTAACATCCCGTACTGCGTGTGATGCAGCTAAGAACTGCACAGAAAAAAGACATTCGCTATCCTTGATCTCATTCATTGAACTATCAACGCCGTATATCTTTTTTAAAGATATTTCTTGTTAATTTGTAAAATAAGTGCTATTAACCCATGTACACACGGTCTAATACACTTGTATGTCGTGTAATTGTCAACCAATAAAATGAATTGTATTAATTTTTTGCCATGTTCTTTATATTTGTTAAAATATATCAAATCGGAAATCTTGAAAGCAAAACCTGCAATATCGTTGCTGGCAGTTTGAATATCTGTAAACTGGTATTTCGCATGTAAATATTTACGATTTACATTAAAGGTGCATATCGACGGTACTTCCTCTTTAATATAGACATTATTGAAACTATGCATATTTCTGAAAATATGTATTTATTATCCGTGGTGCATGGACGAAATGATTCAAAAAAAGTATATTAAAAATACAAAACGATATTAAGTCGATACTCTAGCTGTATTTTAACTCATTTAAAGGGCCTACTTAAATGAGAAATTGACTACGCTAAAGTTTCCTGATGGAATGTTCGTTTGCGTATATCTAAACCTAAGAGTACATATCATTCATTAACATTTACTACTTATATTGATTGTCCTATGCCCGCTGAATGTGAATAAATAAATATTTTAATTGTCATAAATAAAAAATAATAGATTTGTGTCAAACAACCATTTAATATTCACTTTTACCAGATAATCGTTTATTTATTAAACTAACACATCAATCGTCTATACACATTTAAGAATGTGAATATGATAGGTTCGTTCCCTGGAAACAAACTGCTAAAACTGAACATACAGTTTAAAGGTAGACGTATGTTTCTATTTTAATCTTGGCTAGTTACGTTTCCTTGCCATAGTTTATAGAAAGCTCAGAATGACAAACACTGTATACAACAAGAAAGCTTACAATGACAAATGCTGCGTACAACAAGAATCAAAGTAACACATAACAATAAAATAATAAATACAAAATCAAGGTTTGTAAAACAAAACGATTGCATCAGTCTTTGTAGTGCAGCAGTTATGGGCGTACGTACGAGCATTAGTTTTTTAAATGGTATTTTTCAATAATGTTATGAAGTGTTCTGCGTATTTTGAAATGATAATGATTCTACAAATGTTGTATAGAGAAAGCAGATTTAAACCGTTAGTCAACACATTCTGCAAGGTTATCTTTGATGTACGTGTACTTATATAACATACATGTACATTTGAACACGTAATCAGCTCATAGTTTGTGGTAAAAATTGGGAGGGAAGTAACTTTAATTCCAAGTGTTGAAAGTTGACATGCTAGGTATAGAGTGTCGAGTTTTATGATTGACATAACGACTGTAATAATAATTTTGGAAAATAATAGTATAGTTTCGTGAATGCCTATTGACAACAAACGAAATGATAAACGAAAATCGTTGAATTAAGGCATGCTATTGGACCTGGAAGCAGTGTACATCGACCTACGAATTAAGCTAACGCGTAGTGCCAGAGGGGGGAAGCCTTTCCATTTTCACATGTCAACATAAAAAATATGCATCATACTTTTTTTTCCTTTTTTCATGTGTCAATGTTCATGTCAATACAAACAACTCCCAACTTGTATTTCTGCTTAGTATTATCATCCAATCATTTTTATAAAGAACCTTACTCATTTTATATTTGCTGAATGGATGATTAAATAGAAGAGCTTAAGTCTAAAAAGCACACGAATAAAATAAAATTTTAAAAAGTGTATTCATCATCCGAATCTTTTTATGTCAGTTTCGCCTTACCATTTTAAGCTCCCCTACACCGCTGCCTTTTTATTCTGTCTTAGTCACTAGTTAACCATAGAAAACACATTTATGTCCGTCGCAAATAAATACACATACAAAGAAATGTACACTTATGAAGCGCAAAACTTATTTTACAATATTTAATTGCGATTTACAAAGTTTTATCTCTAAACAAGCTTATTTGTCATAAAGACGCAAAACGAACGATTTTTAAGTTTAATTTCAAACTGAAATTCGCTTTGAGTACAGTTCAAGTATTTTGGTAGGTCCGTCCAACACCACCTGGGTCCAATAACTGCTATCCATCTATCAGTCATCTTTCGCCAGTTGTGAACAGCTCTCTGATGAAAATTGGAGCGGTTCCACATTTACTTCTAAACATGAGCACGAGTATCTTGAAGATGACACGTGCATGTATTGGGAGCCAGTGCAGTGACCTGAGGATCTCCTTGCATGGTTGATCGTGCGAGACAACCGCGACAATTCTGGCTTCTCGATTTTGAATTCGCTGCAGTTTGTCTACCTGATATTTTGGGATTTCAGTGAAAAGTCCGTTTTCAAAGTCTAGATGAGAATGAATAAGGCCGTGCACAAGGACCTCTGCAGACTTTTGTGATCAGTGCCTACAAATTATTTTTACATTTTCAGTTGTAAACTAGCGATTTGACAATGTATGTATATGTGCTGATCAAAACATAAAGTGGTGTTCATTTGTTCACCAAGATTTCGAATATGATCTATACATATTTATTATCACAGCCATCAATACATTTTCTTTGCAGGAGATGTTTATTTTTGACAATGCTGTTTGTAACGGTAAATAATAACCACTGTGAGATAATTGCTCATTTTTTAATTTGAACCGAGTCATCCAGTCAGTGACGTCTTGTAAACAATTACCGACATATTGTAATACTGATTCTTCATTTTGAGGATTTCCAGGTGTTTTTTTAATGTAAGTTTGTGATTGTCAGTGTAACCATACAGGCCTGCTGGATATTTGTGAACAACCTTGTTCGGTGCAGCGATGTACATGGTGAATATTACTGAACCGGCACAGGAGCTCTAGGGAACAACGTACTTAATGAGTTCAGACTTTCAAGAAGAGTTATTCACTTGAACTCGAATCGATATTTTAGTCAGATAAGATTCTATCCTATTAAGAGGAGTACCTTCAATTCCAAAATCATTTTAAGGATTGAAATTGCCATCGGTATGTATATTGTTTCGAAGGCGGAACTAAGATCAATCAAAACAACTAATGTTACTTTGTGCTGATCAATCGCATTCAGAAGGTCAAAATGTATTTTAAGCATAGCTGTCTCAACAATGTGGTTTTTGCGATAAGCACTTTGATATGATGGTATTAAGTTGTTCCTTTCAATATGATCTGTGATTTGCTTTAATGCAACCTTTCCAAGAATTTTTTAATAAAAATGTTAGATTTGAGACCGGTCGATAGTTTGGTTTTTCTGGGGACTATCCCGGTTTCTTCGACATTTTTTTGTATTACCGCACTTTTCCATTCGTTTGGAAGTTCACCTGCCAGCAGTGATCGTTTTATGATTTCTATGATAGCTGGACATAAAAGTGACACATTGTCTTTCACCTGTACTGTCGGCAGGATGTCTAATGCACAGATTGTTAACTGATCTTTTAAACAGTTTTTCAACTTCGCTTTGCGAGATTCGATTAAACTCAATCAATGGCACAGCATCAATTGTTTTCTCTTAATTTTCAGATGTATCATATAGTTAAAGCCATCTAATTCATCTCTCAAATTTGATATTGTAAGAGTAAATGCAATGACTTCATTAAACTTCCTCTGTTAGCATATTGATCAAACTGGTGAACTAGTTGGGTCAGATAAAATCCTGATTATTTCAAACGCGTGAACGAATAGCTGAATATTGATTAAATTGATTATGCAAAGTCGACATGTGTACCGTAGGTATCACCAGTTGTAAAGTTATACACTTTCAAAGTAAAATTCTCGTCTCCAACAACGAGTTCAATCTGACCTCTCCATAACTTTGGCCAGCCAGTCGCCGGCGGATGTCGACTAATTCTTCCCAGTACGGCACATCCTTCCTCCTTAATACAGTAGCTTGGATTTCGAAGTTTAGACACAACTAGTTCCGTTATCAAAGGCTGCAATGCTAGACTGGGGTCAATCGCGGTGGTGAATACCTGAAGTGTGAAGACATCTCCCTTTCTTACGACTTGGCCTCGTTCGATCAGTTTGGCGAATGCATTTTCACACCAGTCTTCCCCATCATATGATTTTTTCAACTCTATCGGATGGACACCATTTATGAACGGTACTGCCACTGGAATTCCGTAGGAGAACCGTGTGATCCTTCCCTCTATGCCGCGTCCTAAACGTCCCATCTGCAGGCTTCCTTGTACCACTACTGTATCGCTAGAGGCAGGTATTAAAACACGTATGTCTCTCATATCGTCATAGACCAATTCTTGTATGAATTTGTTGGTTACAAAACCTCCGATAATAACAACAGTTGGCTGAAGGTGGAAATACTGAAATACGAATGTTTTCAGTTTGTTTAACATTTCTGAAGCTATCGGTAAAAAGAAAGATTCAATAAATGCTTTACTGAATATCAATCGATTGTGCTCGAGGGAGAATCGAATTTTATGTTGAAATGGTAGTTTGATAAATGCTTGTGAAAAGGAAAGCCCTGAAAATTGTTCATAGAGTATCTGGAGACTTTTTGGAATATGCAATCTCATCGAATGTTTTGAAAAGTTCCTTTTCATGGTCTCGATATCGGACAGGAGTTTCTCGAAGTCCTCACTATTGTTAGTTTGAAACGTTTTCCAGACATCTATACCAACAATATCCTTCATGAAAGTTATAATTTCACGATTGACACAATCTCCTCCAAGACCAACCATACAAACTTCAGCTTGTTGTTTTAGTTGACTGTTATTTCCGATTTCAAATATAGAAATAGCTGTTAGACGGCGACTAATTTCAACAAATATTACATGTTCTACCTCTCGGAATGCGATTTCTGTTTTTTCTTGACACAGTGTTAAAATTGCTTGCTCGTTTGATACAAGTCGAATTCGGTCTTTTAACATTCCTGCTTGAATAGCCGCATCAAACACGCACTGTTTAAAAACATTGGAGGAATCACACGGAAGCGCTATTACACAAAGCACGTCATCTCGTGAGTTCCGATAGTTTACAAACGCCGTTTTAAATGCTTTCGCTACCAGACATTTTATTGCAAATGTAAATATTTTCTGAACGCTAACCTGCTTCCCGCTTTTGTCTGTAATTGTTAATTTTTCAGGACACGTTTTATGTGTGAACGACGAATGAGGCATTTGGTCAAAAGAGTCAAAGAATATATATTTTCTCTTATCTATTTCTGA